>NC_060274.1:16017095-16030216 GCF_021613505.1 Equus quagga | reverse complement strand
CCCCCCCCCGCCCCCCCCCCCCCCCCCCCCCCCCCCCCCCCGCCTCCTCCATCCTCTGCTCCTTTGCCCAACATCCTAGTCATTTTCTTTTGGACGCTTGACATTTGAGAGAGAGAAGAGGTCTTCCCCATCAGCCCTCACTCAAAGGAACAATGGAGCTGTTATCTTCATTTCTATATATGGCTCCTAGTAGCATTCAGAGATAAAATGAGATAATGAACATGAAAGCAAGTTTCAAAAGCTAGAAGTGAAATAGCCAATGATATAATTTGTGGGGAGAGAGAGAAATCCATAGTTGGAAAGTAGAAAATAAGGGTCTCTTTCATGTTTAATGGGACCCTAGATTGACTGAGCAGGGACTCTCATGAGTAGAGTGGGTGTCTTTAATCTTTCTAAATGATCTATAAAAAGGCCTTTGAGAACCCCATAAGATTTGGCCCCGGATATAGTTCATGGCCTGTTTCAACCTTTTAGGAAAGTTTTTAAATAGTTCATAATGTTATATAATGCTGTGTAATTAGAAGTTACATCCTTACTACAAAATGGCATCTTTGAACTATAAGAGATGCTAAATTAAATCATTTAGGGGATGTCGAGGATATTGTAGTTAGTGGAAAAAAATGGGGAAAATATTGGGGCTGGCCCCGTGGCCGAGTGGTTAAGTTCGCGCGCTCCACTGCAGGCGGCCCAGTGTTTCGTTAGTTCGAATCCTGGGCGCGGACATGGCACTGCTCATCAGACCACGCTGAGGCAGCGTCCCACATGCCACAACTAGAAGAACCCACAACGAAGAATACACAACTATGTACCGGGGGGGCTTTGGGGAGAAAAAGGAAAAAATAAAATCTTTAAAAAAAAAAAAAAATGGGGAAAATATTAAGTGTAACATCACTTCATTTTTTTCTATCATATTACAGCTTTAATGTTTAAACATTAAAGACCCAGGGCCCTAAGCATAGCTTTGTTAAAAGCATTCAGTGTTATTAAAAAGCTATAGCTAAGAAAAGATTAGAATGGTGATCTCCCAGCCCCCAGCTCTTGTGTTTATTAGTCTATGTGGACTCGGTTTATTGCCTGGTAGTGTAGACGCTGTCATTGTAGATGGAAGAGAGAAGGATACTTTTCACACACTTAGTGACATGAAACACGTTCAAAGCTATTCTGCCCATTGCCGTAGCGTAGAGAAGAGGCTGCTCTTAGTACCCAAGGTATCAAATTAGTTGGAAAGAGAACCGTCTTTCACTTGGGAATCAAGCCTTCTTCCAAATTGGTGGAGAGTGAAAGAAGAAAATCCCGTGACCAGCCTCCAGAGCTGGGTGGTGACTTGACCATTTACTCTGCCGAGAGATTTAGCTCTTAGGCTTGTAAGGCGACCAAGACTTGGATAAAATGGAACTCGAGTTGGCTTTTGTCCTGGGCCACCCCTCCCTCAAGGACAACCTTGTCAAGGTTGGAGGTGGTTTCTGTTGAAGCCTGGCTTCCTGTTCATTCTGTTGGAGAGACCAGATTATGTGGTGTGGAAAGGGCGGTGGGTGAATCCACAACTCTTCCCTTAGCCATAAAGGACTGATTCTGCGTGGGCATTCCCTGGACCAGTCAAAGCTGCTTAGGACACTTGACAAGAGGAGAAAGGTTCTGACCCAAGGGAGAAGGCTGGTGAGAAGAAGTGAATTCTCATAGACTTTATTATCTTATTTGCACATGCCCTCACTCAGTACTTTTCCCTCCAGTTTAAATAACATTTATTAGACTGACACTTTTTATAAGGTCCATCTAGATTAAAGTTTTTTGAATACTGAGGGAAGTGTGTTCGATGCTAGAGTGTACGACTTGGCAGGGGCTGTGGTTAATGAAGGCTTGTTACGTGGGTGGATTTCATAAAGGACTTACTCTGTAGTACTTGGCACAATTTAATGTACTTTTTCTTTCACGTGGCATTCAAGCACTTTTGTTTGAATGTGTTTATTTCTTTTTCCCTCCGAGGGCTTTTATCAGAAAGGGTGAATGAGATCTTTCTTAAAACGATTTAGGATCTATGATAATTTAGAAGCAAGCCTGGTAGTTTTCTGCTCCTGGAGAAGTTATTCCTCAAATAGCAAATCTAATCACTGTACATAATCCCCGCAAATCCCACTTTGACTATTCATTTCCATGTCTCGTTATTATGTTGTTGTTGTTGTTATGATTATGCCCCTTTCTTCCCTATCTACCTCTATCTGCTTCTCTCTCTCTCGCCACCTCAACATCAACAAAAACTTAGAAGGTAGGAACATGGTGATTTTGCATCTTCATCTCTTCTACTCGTTGCAGTCTGATGTGGGAGGTGGGGCAGAAAAACGGTCTTTTTCTTCTTTCCATTCCTAATGTGTTTGCCCATTTTGAATACGCTGTTAATCCCTACTGACTGATTACTAATGAGCAACAAGAATAGTTCCAGGTGAGCAGCATTTAGTAAAAGCAAAGGGAGATGAGGTTTGCAGAGTTGCTGTGGAAAAGTAGCTGTTGCTTGTTCAGAAGAATTCGCGTGTCTTTAATGAGTAATGCCAGTTTAGGTTATTTGCTCCAAATCTTTATGGCCAGATCTTGAGTCAAAACTTAGGAAAATTATTAAAATACCTATATTGGTCAGATTCTCCTGGGAGCATGGTAGACAATGAGTTTTACCAATGTGACACCTTAAGCTTTGTGACCATTCTCTTCACCTCAGTGGATCCTAACAGCTGTAAACATGCTATGTAGCTTCCACTTCTCAATTTTCTAGAAATTTGCTTTGACAACAAAAACACTAAAAAGTAATAACATTAACAACAACTAATATTTGAGTACTTACCATCTATCAGGCTTTGGATTAAACACTTATATCCTCACTCCGAACCCTACTGTGTGGTACTATCATCATTTTCCTATTTTAGCACGAGAATATTGAACGTGCACAGGGTAGACGAACTAGTCCGAGGTCGTTAGCGGTAGAGCAGGATCTGGAACCCAGGTTTCGCTCCAAAGCCCACCCCTTCTACCACGACACTGTTATCGCCAGTCTGCTCTGAGTCCATATAGTAGGATAGGCTAAGCCACAGTAAGAAATACACACCCAAATTTGGAGCCTATCACAACAGAAGTTTCTTTCTTTCTTTCTCCTGTGACAGTCCTGTGGGAATATTCAGGTTAGTGGCAGTGGCGCTCCTCCACACAGTCATTCAGAGACCCACGCCGATGAGGCTCTGCCGTCTTCAGCACGTGGCTTCCGAGACTTCTGTGGTCTGCACCATCTCGGGCAGCTGGAAGGGCGAGAAGACCTGGAGGCATGCGTGGGGGTGCTGTTTCTGAGACAGGCATGGAATTAGCTCACACTCCTCCTGTCATTCCGTGGGTGGCCTCTCATTCCATCTTGTCAGGTGGCCGCACCGAACTATAAGGAAGGCTGGGAGATGTAATCTATCTGTGTGCCCAAAGAAGGTGGGAAATGTTTTTATGAACAACTGTCAGTGTCCACTATGCATTATATATAATGGAAACACTCACTGTAAAACCTACACCATGTATCCCCAGCACATCACCAAAAATCAAAAGACATAAGAAAGCAAGAAAGATTTTGATGAGGCTTACTGCTGAGATTATAATTACTGTCTCTACTGAATAACCCTGTAGAATGTTTCCGATGGAATTATTCATTTAGGGCTTGGAGCAGATTCAGACCAATGTATCTGCTCTCCTCTCTTACATGTCTCCATCACTCCCACTTTCCTCTACCCTTTCTCCCATCATTGCTAAGTACCTCTCCCTTTTGTTTCTCTACTCATTCCATCCATAGAACTTCCCAATAGGGCTCTTTGGAATTATGGAACACCACAGGTAGTATTTCAGTTTAAGAAGAGTGCTGCTGGGACTAGCACAGTTCTAAAGCACAGATGGTGCTCATCTTGCTGGTGTTCTGGAAACCTTGAGAGTAGAAGGGAGCCATTGAGGGTAATGGACTAAAGCCAGCAAACTTCATAGAACAGCACTTGGAAGCTGCAAGTTTACTGTCACATGGATGGAGTTTACAAGAAAATTGAAGACCCTCCTTTTGACTGTCGGCCTTTCTCTTAAATTCATTTCTGAAGCCATTCTAAGAAGCCAAAATGAGAATTTGGACACGATGAAAAAGTAAGCAACGAAAAGCTAAATTGTTAAAATTGTTTTAATACAGTCTTAAGTCTTACGCTCTCCGTATCAACTGACGTCATTATGGATGCTTTTCTATAAGAAGTTGAAGTCAACTTGCATCTTTTCAGAGGTGAACTTGTAGAAAGTAAATTTGCCATCGATAGATAGTAGTCTCCTTATATTGTAAATCTTCACCTGGGGTCCAGTTTTCAAATTACCAAGAACGTTACAGCAATAGCATAATGATCATCAATTTGTATAATAATTATGGGTGCAATGATGTTCCTCAGTGTCTCCCCAAGAAATACTAAATCTCACGTAATGGGAAGGTCACCCTGAGTTCCTGACAATTCTGACTTGGGATTCGCTTCTTGAAACTTGGGGCTGGAACAAACAGTTGGGGTCCATCTAAGGATGTCCGGGGTATTGGAGGCCCTGGGTCAGGCTTTGTAGGACATTCTTACTGGGTTGCAAGAATTCATGATCTGAGAATAGTTTATAGGTAGTGATTGTTTTTAATGCCTCTATCAAATGTCTGAGACCAGAGAGAGAGAGAGCACAGATGATAGTTTCTAAGTGCCTACATATGTGTTTCTAAGTGCCTACAATTGGTTCCGCTATAATACGACATGATGTGTGCTCCTAAAAATCACTCAGAGTCCAAAATAACTGAAAAATAGGGCTGCTAGGAAAAATTGGTTCTGCCACAACACTCAAAAACATTATCAGTGACACATCAAAAAAGACAGGACTCTAACAAAAATGGAGACACAGTTTTATACATGTTAAATGGTTAAGAAATGCATAACTACTATAGTAAGTATAACACTTCACCGTGGAAAACCTTGAACTTGCTTGTGGAAGCCACCTGGTTCCTGCACCTGCCACCCTCTGTGTAAGAGGAAGAGAGAACAAAAGGGAGTGAGTGAAAAAGAGGGAGAAAAAAGAACAAGAGGAAAAAGAACTGGGGAGAGAGAGGGAAAAACATAAGATAGGCTGAGAGGAAAGAGAAAAATTAGAGAGGGGCCATGTGCAGGGTTGAGTTCATGAGTTGCTACTAAGTAGGGTTACCCGACGTCCATGCAGAGTTGTTACACCTGACGTGGATGGGTGTGGCTCATAAGGCACGCAGGAGGGCGGAGGTGCTGGTAGGTGTTTGAGGGCTGTGTGTGTGTGTGTGTGTGTGTGTGTGTGTGTGTGTTTGTGTTTGTATTCCTAGTCTGCTCTCTGGAACTCAGTGTAGTTTTCTGCATTCATCTAGTGTTTCCGATGGATGAAATCCTAAGCAAAAGTGAAATTTGAATTAAGTTCACATTGTCCCCTAATATATTAATCATGGGAACAAATTCACGTTTTCAAAGCAGATGTTATTGAAGAACTGACTGACTTATTCTTTGGGGTATTATGACTTGTTACAAATAGGTCTCACCACTCCGCCCTGCCCTTTGCTCAGACTGGAAGATTGAAGAATATTGTACCCATTGGTGTCTTCCATTTATGTTAAATAAGACTAAGAAAGACTATGACAAATATCCTTAATGCGTTTTTTTCTCTCCACCTCATAAGGGAAAAAGTGGTATGAAAGAATTTCAAGCTCTCTTAGCAATTTGAGAGTTTTTCATATTTCTGAAAACAAATGTTTTTACCTTAACCTGGGATCAACAAATATGATTACTTGTACATACAAATAGTTGGAAATTTTTCTTTTACTGAAAGGATTTGCACAATTTGGTCAAATATTCTTGCACAAATGATAGCATTTGCTGTCTATGAAACTTATTATACCAAGAAGATTGAAAGGGTAAATATTAGTGTGTTTCTGATGTTAAAATTAGAATATTTTCACCTGCACTTGGAGATTCAGAGTTAGACAATGTTTTAAAGGAAAGGATAGACTTATGACATAATTAGGGGGAAAAAAGGAAACAGAAACTGTACTTCTCACAGACATAAGTGAGTACATTCATTTCTTTTGCATGATCAAGCCCTTGCAAAAATACCTACAAGTGACGAGTCCCTTTCATTCTATTAAGCTTTTCTTTTAAGGCAACATTTTGATTTTTAATGAAAAGGCATTTCAAAAACTTCAGTTAACTCCGGGGATTGAGTAGCTATTATTACTGGTCTGCTAGGGAAGTGCTAATATATTTCAAAGACTGCCTGTGGGCAAAATTCTATTGAAGATTTGCTAAAACAGGTCCTGTTCAGTTGGGTTGAAATCATGCTGGCTTTTGGGTGTGTGCCATCTTGAATATTCAATTATACTGAGTGGGTAGAAGATTATACAATTCAAGAAATTATGTTCTAAACAAACCAGTCTTCAGTTGGGAGACGTTTCCCAAGGCAGAAGTTTCTTCCAAGGAGAAGATGGTGCTTGTACCTTCCGAAACTAGTCACAGAGAAGAATTTACCCAGGTCGTGTGCTAAGTGTAACACACGTGTGTGTGTGGGAGCCACCCCTGCTCTGGAACACCTAGAAAAGGAAGAGGCAGCTTGGGCCATTGCACGACTTGTCAGCCTACATCATTTAGTACTTAAGTGTTTTCTGATCATTTATGTTTTCGATTTCTCCTCTCCCCACGAGGACTACTTTGCTGCTGAAGGGGGATAGCATTGTTCAGTATAGCAGCTTGCATGGAATTTTTTAAATCTCTTTTTTACATTGTGGTGAAATACACATGACATTTATCATTTCAACCATTTTAAGCGTACGATTCAATGGCATGGAGTCCCTTTATCTTGTTGCACAACCATCACCACCATCCATCTCCAGACCTTTACTCTCACTGCGAACTGAAACTGTGCCCATTCGACAATAACTCTTCATCCCTCCTCTTCCCTCAGCCAATCTTCTTTCTTTTTTATTTTTTAAAATGGTGGTAGAATACACGTAACATAAAATTTACCATCCTAACCATTTTTAAGTGTGTAGTTCAGCAGCGTTAAGTACATTCATGATGTTGTGCAACCAGTCTCCAGAATTCTTTTCATCTTGCAAAACCGTAACTCTGTACCTATTAAACAGTAACTGCCCACTCCCCCCTCCCTTCAGCTCCTGGTAACCACCATTCTACTTTCTGTTTCTACGGATTTGACCACTTCAGATACCTCATATAAGTGGAATCATACAGTCTTTGTCCTTTTGTGACTGGCTTATTTCATTCAGCACAATGTCTTCAAGGTTCATCCATGCTGTAGCATGTGTCAGAATTTTCTTCCTTTTTAAGGTTGCATAATATTCCATTGTGTGTATATATACCACATTTTGTTTATCCATTCGTCCATTGATGAACACTTAGATTGCTTCTGATTGCACAGAATTTTTGATTAAGTAGAGTCACACCAAATGTTAGAACTGGAAAATAACTTGATGAGGTCTGACTGTAAGTTCTGAAAGCGTGAGGTGTGTTGGTAAGTTTTCTATCCCTAGCAATCAGCACTGTATCGAACGCTTCCTAGGCCATCAGTGATTATTTGCTGAATGGATTATCTAGTCCTGCCTGGTCATTTTTATAGGTGAGGAAAATGGAGAGCTAAAGAACCAAGTGATTTCTCCAACTGGATGCAAATCCTACCTCTGTCACTTACTACCTTTGATCTTGAACTTAACTCCTGCAACCTGCAATTTCTTCATCTTAAAATGAGAGAGAGATCGTGTACTTCGTATGAGGCTGTGAGGATTAAAGAAGGTGATGTCTGTAGAGGGATTAGCACAGCCTGGCACAACACAGGCCTTCGACGGCTGATTGAAGACCAGACCCTGCAGCTAAGCGTTGGCAGGTGTAACTAGCCAGGTCCTGTTTCCCAGCCATTTCATTTAGAAACAACTGGAAAACTAAGCATGGATTGAGTGCCCCTTACATACCAATTGAGGAGGGTTCTCGTACATATTTGTTAATGGAATTTTCCGGAAACATATTTTTATTGCCTGGTTACCTACATCTCAGCCATTGGCAAGGATAAAATTGACGTGGACATGTGTGAGGGAGGAGCTTGTCACTTCTACGTCTAGCTACCCCATAGTTGAGACAATACCAGAGCAGTGATACAGAGGGGAAGTGGCAACAGTTGGGGTCACTTCCTAGCAACTTCTTGGGACAAACCTAAAGCAACCCATGAAATTGTCCTTTTTTCCTCCAGCACAGATATAGGCAGCCTTTGAGGATGAGAGACTGTCTCCTGCCAGACCAGAGAGTCTGTCTGCACTAGTCCATGTGATCACTGACAGGCCAATGGATCCTCTGGGACCCTATCTTGCCAACTCCTGTTCTGAAGTAGGAGCTGGCTCTGAAGTTCCAGGTCCTATTTGAAAAGGACTAAGGGAAAGAGAAGTACTGATAAAATGCATAAATTTACTTAATATTCAAAACTATCTAGAATGTTCAAAAACTACTTATGGTAAGAAAATCCACTAGGAGAAAGTCCCTACTTAAAAAATAGGAAAAAGTAAACCATCAGAAAGATCTCTTATGAGAAACATGCAATTAACTGGTCATCAGCTGGACTTTTACCAAGGAGAATAGGCCCTCGTAAACAGGTTCAAAGGGGCTATTATTTGAGTAATTAAAAGCTATCACCTAAGAAATCTGGTGAGGAAAGGCAGCTAAAAGTAAGGATTTTTCTAAAGCAGCGGCTGCTCTTCTCACCTGGGGAGCTCTTATAACTCCTGCTCCCTAAGCTGCACCCTGGGCTAATGAAATCCTCCGAAGGCCTGCGGGTGGCATCGGTCTTTCACAAAGCTCTCCAGATTGCAATAGGCAATCAACGTTGGGGTCCACTGTCCTAAAGGGAATTTTTTTCTTCGTTACAACGCAAACAGCAGACACTTAAAGGCAGCACAAACGAACGCCCCCATCCCCTGTGAAATAGAACAAAATGATGAAAACAAACATCTGCAAGAACTGAATCCAAATCCTGACTCTGCCGTTTCCTATGTGATCTTGGAAAAATTACTAAACTTCTCTAAGGTTTGGTTTTCTCACCTGTAAAATGGGGATACAGCCATGTGCCGCATAAAGACGTTTCGGTCAACGAGGGACCACGTATACGACAGTGGTCCCAAAAGATCAGTACCATATAGCCTGGGTGTGTAGGAGGCTGTACCATCTAGGTTTGTGTAAGTGCACGCTGTGATGTTCGCACAGCGACAAAATCACCTAATGATGCCTTTCTCAGAACGTATCCCCGCCGTAAAGCGATGCTTGACTATAAGGGCGTTGTAAAAATTATATGACTACCCATGCAAGATGCTTAATACAGAACGAGGCATATAGTAAGCACTCAAATCAGAGATGACTATTATATGATTATTAATATAATTGGTGTTATTTGGAAAAGCCAATAATTTCTGGTAGGTAGTAAAGTATCATAATGTGTTTGCTAATCTATGTTAAGGTATTATTTCAGAAAATTATTCTAACTTTGTAATTTAAAAAGCATATATTCTATCTTGTTGCGATTTTTAGTTTACCCGGCATATCTACATGTAGTTGGAATTCATTTCCAATATCATCAAGGGCTGCAATGGTGGAATGAAATTATTTCCAAAATTTTGATTTGAGCTGAGTCAATCTGAGATGGACTCAACGTACAGAGCACTGGTCTGGGCTCTGGTCCATTGCCAACGGTTAGCTGTGTGCCTGTGAACAACCAGCCAGGCTGATCTCAGCTTCATCCCCTTTAAGTGAGTCTAATTCGAAAAGTCAAAATCTAAAGATGACTGGAGATTGCGTCTCCTCCAGCCTCAGCTCTCAAGAATGTAACCAGAAAATCAGCGACTCCTTTGAGCGGCCAAAATAGATATTTCAAACACCAAACAGTAAATGCTGTGTCTTTACTCAAGGAGAGGCCCCAAGCTCTAAGAGCCTATTTACTCTACATGTTGAAAATAAGCTTAATTATTTAGTTTCCTAGCCCACAGCAAAGAGAGGGGGTGGGGAGAGGTGGAGCCAGAGGAAAGAACTCCTTAGCAGATTAATTAAGGGAAGGCCATTTAGAATGGGTGCAGACTCGCCTCTGTCACCCTGGTGAATTTACTTGTGAATTATGGCTCAGAGCATAACCAATCCTTAACGAGGAGTGTGAGTAGCAAGAAAAATTTTCATTACCTTTAGGAGAGTATCTAAAATATACTGTCCGATGCCTGGCCTTCATAAAGAAAGTGATTTTTTAATTTTAATAATTCTTAAATGTTTTTCACTTTTATAAAATATACGTATCATAAAATTTGCCACTTTAACCATTTTAAGTGTACAACCCAGTGGCATTAAGCACACTCACACAGTTGTGCAACCATTGCCACTATTCATTTCTAGAAAGTTTTTTATCATTCCCAACAGAAATTCTGTAACCATTAAACAACTCCCCATTCCCTCTTTGTTCAGCCTCTGGCAACCTCCAGTCTACTTTCTATCTATGAATTTACTGGTATCAAACAATATTTGTCCTTCTGTGTCTGCCTTATTTCACTTAGCATAATATTTCCAAGATTCATCCATGTTGTAGCATGTATCAGACTTTCATTCATAGAATTAACTTTTAATACTTGGAGAAAATTCTTGCCCAATAAGTGATCCCTGAACAAAAGTGAGATAACACTTGACAAAAAATGAGACTCCTCCTTACTCTGTAAGGGAAGGTATTCTGAAAATGTTAAAGGCATGATGAGAAAGGCGTGATGCAAGCGTCTGTCCGACCCAAAGCAGAATGGAATGCTTATTCTACATGTTAAGATTCTTTGTTTTGTTAAACTAATATAAGAAAATCCATAATGTTTTGAGTGCTTGAAATTGACACCCTCCTCCAAAGTAGGCCACGTGCAAAATGGAGAGAGACTGCAGGCTGTCTGTGGTTTCAAAGGGCAAAATCACTTTGAGGCAAAATTACTCCTCAGTTGTCTGTGTGTGTGTGTGTTGGGGGAGGCAGAGTTACCATTTCTTTAAACTACACTGGAAAATATTTTCTTCTGAAGCAAACCTTTTTTTCTCTTTGGAGCGACAAGAAATGTTACAAGTGTTCCTTCAGTTTTATAATGAGGCTTCGAGTTCTGCTGTTAACCTTTTGGAAAGCTTAAAGTGGGAGATGAGCCGGGAGGGGTGCAGCTCCCCCCCCCTGCCCTGGCAGCAGCCTACAATAAACACAGAATTGCTGAAAAGACTGGCTGCTTTTGTCTTGGTTTCCATAAAGCTGTGGATAAATCACTCAACCCAGGGGTCTGTTTATAGCCTCCTAAATGGCGATGCAAATGCAAATACACGCAGAGAAAGGGTGAGAGTTAATCTACTTTTGATTAGGGAAGTGATTCCTTTCTTGTGCAAAGGCGGGACTTAGGTGGATGGAAAGGGAGTTAAAAATGAAATGCAGAGTTTAGGAACCTTTGTCATCTTAAGAGGCCGTGTTGTAAGAATGCTTTCTCAGAGACAAAGGGGAGGGGAGGGAGCATCAGAGGAATGCTGGGTTGGGTTGCAATTCAATACAACTTGGGCCACTTAGAGAGCAGGAGAGATCAGCCGGCACTCAGTTAACCCTCACCTTCCCGGGCTGGGCTCGACTCTGCCCAGGTTGCAGACTGATCAAGTGTACAGGAATTCACCCCACAGTTGCTCACTCTGCAGACATGCAGTGCTGGGAACGCGAAAGCCTAGTCCTGGTCACAGTTGACGTCAGTATTGTGGGAGAGAGGGAACGACAGAGATTTTTATAGCCCTGTGTGTTGGTTCCTCTGGCCCCCTCTATCGTGGAAGTATAAATGTAAATGCTCAGAGGAGCACCTGCCCCAGACAGGGAGCAGGAAGGATCAGAGAAAGATGCCTGGGAAGAATCTCGAAGGAGGAGTTAGCAGGTTATGACAGGAGGAGGGACATTCTTGGTGGCGGGAATAGAATGTGTAAAATTGGTGAAGCTAGAGGGGACAGGGGACCTTCTGAAAGTACAAGGAGTGAGTGCCTGTGTGTTGTGCCTGGCGAATGAGATGGGAGGGAGCAAGAAAGGGGTACAAGATGAGCCTAGAAAGGTAGGCAGGCCTTGAAGGGCCTCCCCCTAGGGCTGTAGAGAAGTCGTTGAAGGATTTTAACAGGAGACATAACATCAAATTTGAGTTTTAGAAAGATCACACTGGATTCATTCTGAAAAGTTGGAGGGGGAAGGACCCAAAATAGAGGGATGAGCTAGGATGTCCTTGCAGCAGTCCCAGCGAAGATGAACAAGACCACAGCAGTGATGAGAGAGAGGAGGGGTCCGTTTCAAGAGAGAGATGGGCGGGAGAGACAAGATTTATCATCCAGGTGGACACAGCAGGTGAGAGGGCCGGCGTCTGGGAAACCTGTATTCACGTCTCCGCTGACCGATTTCAGACCCTCTTCCAACAGTGACAGTCAATAACAAGCTGCTCTAGCACTGTAGCCTTCCTGTGGCACTGTTAGGACTGGGGGCAGAGAAAGGTGTGGGAGAATGTATTGTAATTTTTCAGTGTGCACAGAGAGTTAATTTGCCTTTGAACCAAAGGGGCTCCAATCTGGCGACTCCTCTGCTTACTGAGGAGGAACCTGGGATGCAGAAGATGCGCGGCAGCCCCGGCTACCACCCAGCGTGTGCTGGGCACGCTGTGCAGGGGACCCTGAAGGGACCTGGTCGTTTAACCTCCAGAATGATGGCGAGGCAGGGATGCTTAACAGCTCAAGTCTCCCCAAGGCCAATAACCTGCCAAGGTCCAGCTCTCAGATCCAGGCTGCCTGCCCCTGCAGCCCGCCATTCTCCACCACGCTGCACCTGGGGCCGCAGAACTACGGCCTCCTGAGGAATCTGCTGTCCTTTCTCTGCTGCTGTGCTCTGTCCTCAGACAAATCTGCTGAGCTGGGAAGGCAGATCTGCAGCTGATGGCAACTGCATGTGTTACAAGAAAAAGCATGTAGTGTGCTTCTGTTCAGACCTTAAAGTTGCTGCTGTTGAAATTCATCATACACAATCTCTTGAAAAAG
>NC_060274.1:15944592-16017085 GCF_021613505.1 Equus quagga | reverse complement strand
ATCGATCTTCATTTTATAGCAATTTCCTAATTCTGTAGCTTTTAAACTCTCAGCTTTGCAAGCTCTCCATCACATATAAAATTTTTTATCCACCTAAGAGTGGCGTGGTGCTGGGAGAGCCGGAGGAATTCAGTGGCAGTGATTCTGCATGACTGGTTTTGAAAGAACTGTGTTTCTATGGGGAGTGCTGTGTAGAGTCGTGCAAATAAAGAAAGATGAAATGACCAACTGTGGGGTGACTGGCAAGGGAAGTGGGATGTTTCGAAGGAGAAGAGAGCCCTCTGAGATGGAAGAAGCAGAACTTGTGAAGGCGTGAGCCAACGTTGAAAGCAAAATGGCAGATGGCTGAAAGCTGGTGTGCTTGGCTGATGGAAAAGCATGCCCTGGGATGTGTGTGGATAACATGTGAAGGAAGTGGCTTCAGCATGTGCATGGACCAATTCTCATTCAGATACAGTATGTGACAATCCTGGCATGTGGTAGGTGCCTCATCAGTGAGAACTGTCATCTTTGGTAGGCTCCTACCTCATACCTAAAGAAAACCAGATTTAACCCCCAGATTGTCAGCAGCAAACCTCTCCTACTCTTTAAAGATACTGTATTAAGGACTAAAACCTTTGAAGCCGTAGTGCAGGGTTTCAATGCCCAGGCTATTGCCAACTGGTCCTGGTTTGAAAGCAACTGAGTCACTCACTGTGTGACCTCAGGGAGCCACCAAACCTTTCTAAGCTTCCAGTAAAATGGGATGAATAATGGGACCCATCTCCTAGGGTTGGTGTGAAGACTAACTGAGATAATGCATATAAAACAGTGAGCTCGGTACCCAGCAATAAAACCCGATAGTAATATTAATAATAATAATAAATAATGAATAGCAGTGAGGGGGAGTTAAACTTCTGATGATCTAGTAATGGAAAATCATTTTACTGATCTTTTATTTTCTTTCCCATATACAAAACCCTCTGGGCTTTATTTAATTTTCCTTAATTACCACATCTTAAATTACACCCGCAGTGCTGTGATCATAATTGAGATGAATCAGTTTCTTATTTTCAGGTACTTTAAGCTTTGCCAGGACATCACCTCCTTCCGCCACCTCATCAGGCTTAGCCATTTTCCTCTTTAAGGATTACAGCCACATCTAATTGTATCTGTTGGCTTCCTCACCTAGCTTGGGACCCGGAGAGTAAAAAGGCAGTAAAAAAATTAGGCTATATACAGTTAACTGAGTGAGGAGGAAAATGTGAAAAGAGAGCTGGAGAAAAGACCAAACTTCCTTCACTGCCCTCTCTCCCCAGCGCCCACTGGGAGCCTGGGGCCATGTTGCACTCCAGGCCAGCCATTCTGGCAAATTCTCTGGTTACCCACGTTGAAGATTTTAAACATTTTACATTTATGCATATTCACCAAGGACATAGATTTTCCCAGAAATGCTTTTCTTTTTTTTTTTTGGCCGATAGAAATGATAATAGCATTACAGAGTACACAAAAAAAGCAATGATGGGTTTCAAATGAGTATGGAAAGATATTTCAGTATGCAACAGGACTTCTTCATGGGCGTGTCCACCTCTCCTGTTTTAAGAGGAGCTTTTGCCAATGAGAATGTTGTCAATGTAATTTGAAAACTCTAAGCACGATTTTTATAATATTTAACAAAGCAATAGAAAATTAAGTTTTTCTGCTGTGTTATTACAGAAGGGACTCTTGTAAAAACTTTTCTACTTGTTATAACTAAAGGTAATATAAGAGATTAATTTTATGTTGTATTTGTGCCAAACTTTTTAATTATAACATTTGAAGAGTAATTTACATTTATGTACATCAAATTCTTCCTCCTGATATCAATATGAAGTAAAGAAAGAATTGATTTTGATCACAGTTGTCAGAAGTGATGCGGGGTCGGTGAGCCAAGGAGTCGAAAGAAAGATTTCTTGGACTCTCAAGATCTGGCAGTGGTGCTCTTTTTATTTAGAGAATAGTGTGGAATAGCATGGGGACAGGACCCATGGGCAGTCAGAGCTCCTGCTGCTGCCGTGGGGACAGGACCCATGGGCAGTCAGAGCTCCTGCTGCTGCCCTGAGTTGAGGGTTAGGGCTAATTTTATAAGGCATGGGTACGTGACTTATTTTTACTGGAAAAAGAAAAGATGATGTAAAAAGTCATTAAATGATTTCAGTGCAGATGGGGTCTGGTTATTGTGCGGTCATATAACTTTTAGATACGAATCTGGCCATATAGATCGGCATGTAGGTGAGGATGCCCTGGGCTTCTCTCCCTGGGGCAGCCCTAATTCATACCATAAAAAAAATCCACCGGGTCATATAGTTTGGCCTGTAGGCCAGGTCACCTTGGGCTTCTCTAGCTGGAGCAGCCTTAATCCACATCAAGAAGTATAGGAGAAGATGGGTGTCCAGTTGCTTTAAGAACTGTACTATGTGAATGCTAATCTGGTTTCTTAATATCTTGCTTATTCCATTAGATTACTGTAGATTGGCAGTTCATAAGTGTGTTCTTCCAAAGTCTTTGGGGAAAACCAAACAAATAGTCCCAATTGCTGTTTTTTAGCAGAATTCCTGTTCCCCCACCCCTCCCCAAGTTTCTCTTTTTGGGAAGAACTACCCCATCTTCCCCTTTCTAGGTCTAGCTACCCCGGCTCCTTCTCTAGCGGAACCTGCTAGCTCCTTCTTTCAAGAAGACGTGAAACAGTAGAGGGACCCAACAGGCACATGTATCATTTGTCACAGCTTAACAAGCAGGCCATGCCTGACATTGTTTACTGAGGTCTTCTGTCTTGAAAGTATTATGGAAGGTAAATGAGGCTGAAACCTCCCAGTTTTGTTTTATTCTTTTACTCAGATATCTCAGAGCCATTCACACTGATTTGTACAGATCGCCACTTTAGATCGGCCTCCATGCCTTTGATTAGGAAAACTCTGAATGAGAACTGATGTCATAGCAACAACAGAAGCTGCTTTTAACTTTGAGTTTGCTCTCTTTCTCTCTTGCTCCCTCCCCTTCCCCCTTCTCCCCTCCTCTCCTCCTCCCTCCTCTCTCCTCTTTCCCCCTCCCTCTTCTTTCCTCCTCCCCTCCCCTCTTTCCTCCCTCTTCTCTTCCTCCCTCTTTCCTCCTCCCCCTTCTTCTTCTCCTCCCCCCTTCCCTCCTTCCCTCCCTCCCTCTCTCAAGATGCATAGGTGTGTGTCTTTCTCTTTCTCTCTTACTTGGTCTTTCCTCTTTCTCTTCTCTGTCTCCTCTCTCTTCTTTCTCCCCTCTCACTCTTTCTTCTCCCTTTCTCCCCCTCCCTTTTCTTTCCCCCTCTTTTTTTGTAATTCCCCTCGTTTTCTTCCTTCTTTTTTCCCCTTCTCTTCCCCCTTCCCTCCCCCATCTATTCTCTCCTCCCGCCTCCTCCTGTCTCCTCCTCTCCCCCATTCTTCATCACCCCCCCCCAAGCAATGTTGGCAGAAAGATTGTCAAGTTGATGATATATTGTATTTTCAATATGGTGCTCTGTTGCGGGGCTGGGGGGGCCTGTGTTATGTAGACTCAGGGAAAACGTCGTTCTCACAATAAGAGCTTTTGTTTCCAGCCTAATGGAATGGCCAGGGACCCCCAGCTCCCATTTCTGTGGCTGTGCCTTCCTCCCCCATGGATGTAGATAGAGAAAGAAGAGAAAAGAGATTAAAGATTAGAAGATTAGACTTCTGACACTTTATCTGCAGCCTACAGCAGGAAATTTTACTATAAACCCTATTTAGTGGCTGATTGGGAAGCAAGATAAAGGGTTTCTTTTATTCAAAAATGTATTCTTCTATACCGTCACAGCACTCTGTAAATAATTCTTACAACTCTTAAATCGTTACGCTGACTTACTTCTTTTCCATGTCTTTCTCCCTTACTCTCTGAGCACCTAGACGGACAGGGGCCATATCTTACTCGTTTCTGAATGCCCCCTTTCACACAGTAACTGGCACATAGGATGTGCCCCCCAAAAACCTTTATTAAGTACATTATAATAAAGCTATCGAATGGGACACAGTGCAACCGTAGTAAAGAATGAGGAAGAACTAAGTTTACATATAGGAATTATGTGGGTTTACCTACATTGAGTGGAAAAACAAAACTGTGAATCAAACATAAGATCTCATTTTTGACAAATAGAATTATGGCCCAGAAGAGAGCCTAGAAGCATGCATACCACATCATTAACCAGAGGTGCCTCTGGAGAGTGACATCTGGGGAGGAAAGGGAGGTCCTTCAGGAGAGAGGAACTTTTGACTTTGTATGCTCTGACTTGTGAGAATTTTGTTGTCTACAACATAAAATGAAGCTGACCAGTGTCAACTTGGCCATTCCCCATCCCACTCGGATAGACAGTGCTCCCTGCCCAGACTTCCCAGGGAGGTGCTTATCTTCCTGTCCTCTGCTTCTTTTCTCATCCCTTCACCTTGGCTCTAACAGTCACCTGTCATCTTCTGTGCTCTCCATTGTCTGTTTTTACCCTCTTGTCACTCCAGGATTCCTCCCTCCACCTTCTCGTTCCCTGTACCAACCACCAGTCTGTTGATGGATGGGTGGATGGATGGATGCATGGATGGGTGGGTGGATGGATGCATGGATAGATGCATGGATAGACAGATGGGTTAGTGGATGGATGGATGGATGCGGGGGTGGATGCATGGACAGATGGGTGGGTGGATGCATGGATAGATGGATGCATGGATGGGTGGACATGTGGATGGATGGATGGATCAATCAATAGATCCTCCCTGGTCCTACATCTCTTCCAGTTACTGCCCCACCACTCTCCTTACAGCCCAACATCTCAAAATTGATGCTCCTCTATTACCCCACTTCTAAAGCAGTCTGTAACTTTCTCTAGTCACTGGACTCAGGACTCCATTGTCCCTCAGTTTCCCTGAGACTGTCTCTGAAAGAGGTGGGAACCACACGTCTAGCTCTGTGCTCCAGGGTCCTTGGAACTGTAGGAAGACCCTGCCCACTGCTCTCACCTAAGGGTGCCATCTCCCATCAGCGTCTCTGCCACCCAAGGCCTTACAGCTCTGAATTTGCTTTGCTAATTTCTTTTGTAAGGGCCTTTTGGTGTTCTCACTGCAATGTGGGAGACCCCCTGGCGGTGCCATGGTCTGCTGACCCCCACCAAGGTTGCAATTTGCTAGCCCTGAGCTAGCAGCTCTGAAGTGCTTCTTCATGGCCAGGCATTTGACATGGCCCTGGGGCCTGAGTCATGAGAGGACATTTTGGCCCCGCTGTTCTGTCAGTGCTGCCTAAGATGGAGCCCAAAGCTGCACAGTCAGGCATTTCTAGCTCCCCAAAGAGCTGTCGGAGCAATCTGATTTTTCTTTCCAGATTCTATGCCCAGCAGACCCCTCGTTGGGGGATGTCCTACAGTGACCCAGTCTTCACGTGTCCAAAACTGACACAGTCTTCCCACCCACACTGCCACCCTCTTCTACTCAGTTCCCTCAGGAGTGGGAAGAGAAGGGGCATGAGTGCTTATGTGAGCAGCGGCCTGTGATTCTGAACCAGTCCTGTCCCTCGTGATGTTCCCTAAGGGCGCCACGTGTGCAGAGGACCATGGCTGGGAAATAAAACCCGGATTTCTTATCAGTGCTTTGACTCTAACAAGAACAAGATGAGTGAGCCGGAACCACGTGAAGACCTCCTGTGCACATGAGTTAGGCCCAAAGATAGGCCTTGTTTCCTTTCCTCCACAAATCCCCAGAGGTAGCTTTTTCTATATTTTATGTGAGTTTGAGGAAGTCCAGTACAGAGAGTTCCAGCGAGCCAGAAAGGTCGAGAACCACCCTGCCAAGGTGTCTGCAGGCTTGGCTAGCAGGAGCAGCCCTGGGTTAGTTTTACCTCCCCAGACACCTGGGAAAGAAAATCAGAAGGAAGGATGAAAGCTGATCAATCCTTCTCCCCAGAAGGAGCCACCCGGCTCGTGTCATGGTGCAGCCAAAAGGATGAGGAGATGAGGGGTTGCTCTCGCTGTGTCTTAATTCAGTCACTGCCACGGTGGATGAGAAATGTCCTTGCTGGGAGCAAGAATGGTACCTTTCCTCGTCGGAGTAGAAAGTGAGAGAAGAGATTCTCCATGAACAGTCCTGTCCTGGCTCCAGCCTCACCTCGCCTCGCAGCCCTACCTCCAGGGTCTGTGTGCGCATGCGCATGCCCTGCTCCCTCTATCCCATCTCAGCTCCTTTCAGTGTCCTGACTGTGCCCTGCCTTTCCTTACCCTGGGCCTCTGTTTACTCTTTTCTCTCTTCCTTCTTACTCCTTTCTCTCCATTCAGACTCCTAGTCATCCTTAAAGATGCAGCGCCATCATCACCACCTCTATAAAGCCTCTGCCTATCCTGGAATTGACTTTTTCTCCTCTGCCTCCTCTCTCTATGTACAGTGGTCTCCCATTATCCATGGGGGATATATTCCAAGACCCCCAGTGGATGCTTGAAACCATGGATAGCACCCAACTGTATATACCAAGATTTTTCCTATATACATACCTCTGATAAAGTTTAATTTATAAATTAGGCACAATAAGAGATTAACAATAATAACTAATAATAAAGTCGGCTTTGGCGCCATTATTAAGTAAAATAAGGGTGACTTGAACACAAGCACCACCATGCCACGACAGTGGATCCAGTAACCAAGATGGCTACCAAGTGACTAATGGGTGCCTGCTGTGTAGAGTGGGTCCCCTGCACAAGGGGATGATTCATGTCCCAGGTGGGACTGAGTGGGACCATATGAGATTTCGTCCCACTGCTCAGAACAGCATGTGATTTAAAACTTATGATTCTTTATTTCTAGAATTTTCTATTTAACATTTCCAGCTTCGGTTGACCGCAGGAAACAGAAACCGTGGATACGGGGGGACTAGTGTACTGAGCATTGATCACTCGTGCTGCCTAAAAACTGCATTGTGCTTGCTTGTTTACACTTGTCTTTCAACTACAGAGGGAGCTCCTTGAGGGAGGCAGTCATGTTTTATTCATCTTTTAAATTCCGAGCTTGTAAAAGAGAACTTGGCACGCTTCTTATGTCTCAAAAAGAGGAGGGAAGGAGGGTTTGTATGAATGAATATGAGTGTGCTTTTAAACTGCAAAGTGATAAACAAATGTGAGTTGTCGTAGTATCAGTGGCATCCCCAGTGTAACCCATGAAATGTGGAGGGCAGGTTTGGGGATGAACAGATGACTACTTTCTAGAAAAGGTGGAGGGATTGGAGAACCAGAAAAAGAGGCTTTCTCCAAAATAAAGACCAAAAATCTTACATAGGAGTTATAGCAAAGGGCTTGGAATTTGGAAGTGGTAACAACAGAAACTAGACCAAAAAGAGTAAACCATAAAACCACTAGGTAGAATTTTGAAATATGAGCAAGAGACATTAGGAACAGAACCTTTTTTGTTGTTTCTATGAGACCATCTACAAGAGAAAGAAGAGTGGAAGTGATATAAAGTATTGAGGCTTTCTGATTCTAAATAAATATCTTTTTTCTTCTTATGGTTTATCTTCATTATCCTGTTAAACAGGTTATAATTTTTAGATGTTTTAAATGTTATTTTAGAGGAAAAAGGGAGATGGGGGGGCATTAACTTAATTCTTTCTGGGCACCTTAAAGAAATAAGGTGAGGGGCCAGCCCCATGACCTAGTAGTTAAGTTTGGAGCACTCCACTTTGGCGGCCAAGGTTCTGTTCCCAAGCCTGGACCTATACCACTCGTCAGCAGTCGTGCTGTGGTGGCAACCCACATACAAGATAGAGAAAGACTGGCACAGATGTTAGCTCAGGGCCAATCCTCCTCAGCAAAAAAAAAAAAAAAAAAAAAACAACCCAAAAATTAAAGAAATAAGGCAAGCTACCAAGGACATTGAATTTGAATTCTGTCCCAGTTCTGGCAGCATCTTTTCTCTGGTGTTTCTGCTGAGTGGTCATCTAGACCAGGACTTCTCAAACAGTCTGTGGTGAGGGAATGTGTGTGTGTGCACACGTGTGCCAATCAGTCACACACTAACACTTATGTAAAATATAATAAAAAATGAATTACTAGAAACATAAAATAGAAGAAATCAGACATGCAAAATACAAGCATAATACAAATTAATCATACATGCAAAATACAAATTTATCATTAGATTCAACAACCATCATTCTGTCAAGTGCTGTAAAAGTTTCTACATGCTTGCTCTTGATTTCTGCACTTATCTTGGAGCCGATCAGTAACGAACAGTTTGCACACTGGCTCCTGCCCTTCTACCACACTTCACATAGCACCGAGTTAGGCTTCACTTGGATATTGTCAATAACTGCCATTATAAGGAATGAAAAAGTTAATGAGAAGAGGATACTCGTGTACACATCTTACAGTGGTGGAGGTCTTAAGGACATAAACTGATTAAAAATACTTTAGGTGAAATTTCAAATAGTATAATAGAAAATTTTTCACGTGGTGCAAAGCTCTTTTCTCTCTCTTCCTTCCCCAACCCTCCCCAAAATACAGTGAATTCTTAGATCGTCTTGGAGAATAGTTGTTTTCAGTGCAAAAGTTTTAAATTGGTCCTTCATTGTTAACTGTGGGGTAGCCATAGGTGCTGACATCAAGCCAATAAAACTAATAAGCAGCGTGACAGGCTCTAATAAATTTCTCTGGTGCCTTTACTCTGTCATTTGCGCACAGAATGAACTGTTATTATCACTGAGCTGCCAACCTCTCATTTTGGTTTCAGATGATGACAGCTGTTAATGCAGGGCATGCTACAGTCGTTTTCAGTAACTGGGTTAGGGTTAAAGTATCGCATTTAAAAGACTTAATTATGATCAGTAGAGGGAACAATTTGTGGCCATAAGACTTTGATCTGTTTTCTAGAGTGGCCTACAAAAATGTGGACTCCTAACAATCTATTTTCTCAGCAATTTCAGAAAAGAAACAGCTTTTAAAATCTAGTTTCTCTACCATGGACTCTGGGGTTTTGAAACTCTTTCCTTTGGAGATGGGCCATCATTTGTTGGAAGTGGGCCATGTCTCTGTCTCTAACCCCAGATGAAATTCTTCAAGCCCCTTAACTCAATCTTCCCCTCACATGAAGAATTTAGTATCAGGTTTCTAAAAATGAGCAAGCTTCGAACTCTAAGTTAGAAATGAGCAAGCTTTGAACTCATTTTCTAATTACATCATCTGTTGCAGCCAGCCAGGTGAAGTCGGTACGTGTGGGTCATCTCTGCCCCACCCTTCATCCTTCCATAGGGTGTGAATCATGCCCATCCATATCCTTCTGTTTGACCTTTTCATTTCATACCCATGTATAGCCTTCTGACTTTCTTAATTTTGCACATGACGTGTCCTTTTAAAATGTCAAAATAGTAAACAACTATCAAAGATAAGCATTCAATGCAAGTTAAATATTAGCCTATTTTTTGGTACCATCTGTAATTTTATGAAAATATCAATGAATCCATTTAGTTTTCTGAGGAAGTGTAGGTTAGGTTTCCTTGTTGTTCAAAATGTCCTCTTATTGCAATTCTAGTCTTCTTTAGTATTTCTTATTTGGGCATTAACTCTTTACCCTCTGCAGGTACTTAAGCTCCTTATAATTGTTCCATTCATAAAAGTTAAGGAGGCTAGGTCTTGCTTTTTATAGGTTGTTGTGCCAATTACACTTAAACCCTGTGAATCTAATTTCTTATGGAGATGACCACATTCTTAAGGAGAAAAGAATATTACGACAAAACTTATTAAACGAAAAAAGGGCTTAGGAACAAATGGTTCATGCATGACAATGATTTTAGCAGGAAAGAGCTAGAATGGAAAGTTATTTGATGCAATCTGTGAAATTTGCTGAGAAAATTTATGATGAAGCCCAGCCTGTTTTTTATTTGAGTAGCATTAAAAGCACGAGAGAATGAATTTGGCTTATTAAAAGATAAAAGAAAGCATTATCTGATGGTTCTGAAATTTCAGTTTCTCCTTTCGCCAGTTGCACCTAAATACTACTGTGTTCGCCATTGAACATTGGAATGTGGTCACAATGCTTGATTTTCACGGTCTGGCTGACTTTTCCCTGGGTTGCTTCCTCTGCACGCTACAGAACGCCCTGTGACGTTTGGTAGAGAGCCATGCTACATTGTTCATTCCAGGGCAGCGGATTGTATTTATTTTTTATTTTACGTTATTTCAGCTGTTTTCACTTTTTTCTTTACTGTTTTCTTGCCTCCTACAGAGTTCTTTTTTCGAGCGTTGCTGGGGAAAGGGGGAACACTCTGTTATGAACTCTTGATCACACCCTCTCTCAGCAGTTCAAATACCTTCTAAGCCACGTACGTGTGACCCACTGTGGGTCTGGGCCCACATTAGCTCTGTTGGGGAATCGTTTCTATGTTAAAATATATAAAATCATTTCAGAGTTTTCCATGGCTCATTAACATAGCCTGTTAGATAGCATAAGTGAGTTTATGTGCTTCTTTTATTTTAAAAAGTGGTTTTTAAAAATAAATTGGTATTTGAGGATGAATTTAGTTCTATACTTTAACAGCTGATAGCTTTCCGACTTAAAGGTCGTGTTTAAAACATCTGTCACATTTTGGAATTTTTATTTTTGGTTTCCCGCTATGAGAATTTTGGAGTATCTTTTTAGCATATAAATCAGTCAGGAAACAGTAGGTGATGTTGTTATGCCAAAATTCTGACATTCTCGGTAAATATGGTCATTATATTATCCATCTAGGGAAGCTCTAGTACATTTTGAGGGTAGATACGTTAATATACTACAGTCTCCTTGTTCAAAATCCCCATTATGTAACTAGATAAGTGTTATCATCATTAATAAAAGACTCTGAATTCTCATAGCAGAGCTAATGAGCACATTAGTATAATAATTACTTGAAACTGATATGAAAGACTCGTCTTGCATAACTAAAGATGACTTGGAACAGGACAGGAGCGTTTAAGACATCCTTCTCGTTGATTTCCCAGGATTACCTTGACTGCATCAGGGACCAAACGAAACTTCCTCTGGGGACAGAAGAAAGATCAGCCCTTTTTGGAAACATACAGGATATCTACCACTTTAATAGGTAAGTTAATACTCAAAAGATTGTTCTCACATTGGAACATGATGAATTTCTCTCAAATGAACGTGGCCTAGGAAAACTGCACCTGTCGTCCCTGAATTCGACTTTGTGGATTTTTGTGGGCTATCATGTCACAAAGTCTTCTATCTACAAGCATCCTTGTTTGTCTTTGAGACTCACGTTTATTCAATCTCCTGACCCCCTCCATCCTCCTGCCTCAGAGAACAGACCTCTGCCCTGGCAGAGCAGTGACGTCTTTCTTCCACAACACAACTTGAACAGGGTACCCAAAAATACCTGCTGGCTTCGTCTGCAGCATGCCCACCTCCCCTGGATTTTCAAAGACTTTTCTTTCTGCCTAGGGAGTGGGCAGGACATAGTAAACACACAGTGAATATGTGTTAAGTCATAACGTGTATTAATTCAGATTAATTAATAATTAAAATGATTAATTCAAGCATGCATTCAGTGCCTACTGTGTAGCAGAGACTGGGCTTAGAAATTTCCCACAGTGAACAAGACAGACAGGGGCCTGGGGGGGCGGGGCAACACATCAGTTATTATACTGTGATACTTCTTGGAAAACCAGGTAGTTGCCAGGTTAAGACATCTCTGGTTTCCAACATATCTGGGTTTGCCAGCTAAGCCATGTCTGTATCCTTGGGTGAGTCTTCAAATAGAGTAGAATAATTAACTCCCTCACTTCCACTCTGTGCTCAACTCTTCCTTTCTCAACGACGCTTCCCCAGCACCCACACCCACCTTATCTGCTCTGCTCTGCTCTTTTTTTTTCTGGTGGCGTTTACCAGTTTCTAGCATACCATATGACTGACTTTTGGGTTATGTCTGTTGTTTCTTTCCCCCCCACTTGCACTCACAGAATGCCCCCCCAGGCAGGATCCTGTCTGCCTCGTTACTGCCCAAATGCCCAAAACAGCGCCTGGTCCATAGGAAGCATCAAACTTGTGTGACATGAAGGAATGAGTGGAAACAATAGGAATATCCAGCTCATATGATTATTGTGAAGCTTCAATGAGCTGATACACCTCAAGTGCCCTCCTCAATGCTACCACAGAGTACACCAAAATATTAACCAGTGGTGACATTGATTTTGTTATGGTAAAACCCCATTATAAATTGTGCCCCTCTTTGCTCACTGAAATTGGTCTATGTGACTCCTTGGGGACAGGATCCACATCTCCTTTGCCACCTTGGAATCCTTAACACCTAGCTCAAGCCTGGCCTCTGGGAGACATGTCTGTTGAATTGCATCAATTCATCGTTTAATTTTGGAAGTCTAGGATGTAAAATATGGCAGGGTTGCAACATTTTTTTCATTTGACTCCATAGACTTTGAAAACCAGTTTGCATGTGTTAAGACAGCAATTCTCAACCTGGGCTACACACTGGAACCACCTGGGAAGCTTTTTAGAAAACATATGATGGATCCTACCCCCAGAAATTCCGATTAATTGGTCTGGAGTGGGGCCAGGCATCAGAATTTTTTCAAAGGTCCTCAGATGTTTGTAATGTGCAGCGGTTGAGAAACTGTCTAGATAAAATAAACTCAATAATAAGAAGGAGAGAAAAGGCATTAAAAAAATGGAATTAGGGAATTCAGAGTCTGCATGTTCGTTAGTAATGTGTTGGCGTTAAAGCAGGCTCCCATTTAGCAGTCAAATCCTTTCAGTCCCCAAGTGGCTCCTCCTTCCAGAGCCCACCAATGGCTCTTTAACCTGGGAAGAGAGACAAGGTCCAGATGCCGGGAGGCCCCGGGCCTAAGCCTTCTGCTGGTTTGGCTGTAAGTTGATGGTAATGACTGTTTATCTGGTGCTCACTTCATGCCAGATGCCGTAGAGCGTTATGTGCATTATCACTTTGTATGCTTCATCTGGGCTTCGTTGACGCCACACCCCAGTTGCAAAAGTTGGAAGACTCAGAAGAACTTTATATTCCTGAATTAATTCTCTGTTCTTTTCTCTTGGGTGGCCTCTGAATGAGGAAGTCAGACGTCTGAAATAAACCTGAGTCAGAGTGAATGAGTACCCCGATGTTACATGAAGCATCAGTCTAGTGGCACAATTGTGTGGGACCGTGTTCACGCCTATCCCTTTTGTAGATCACATTTATATATCCTGTGCACATGTGTTATCTCATTTAATCCTCTTAGCTCTCAGACATAGAGCTAGAAATCCAACCTACCTACCCTATTTTGAATACCTGGTTTTATCAAATCCCTATGGTATTATTATTTTTATTATTTTATTATTTATTTTTAAGAATATCATTTTGTTTAACTTTTTTTTTTTTTTTTGAGGAAGATTAGCCCTGAGCTAACTGCCACCAATCTTCCTCTTTTGCTGAGGAAGACTGGCCCTGAGCTAACATCCATGCCCATCTTCCTCTACTTTATATGTGGGATACCTCCCACAGCATGGCTTTTTGCCAAGCGGTGCCATGTCCGCACCCGGGATCCGAACCTGCAAACCCCGGGCCACCGAGGAGTGGAACGTGCGAACTTAACCGCTGCACCGCCGGGCCGGCCCCTTGTTTAACTTTTACAGTTGAACTCTCTGTACTATTTTGTCCCTATTCATTTTTATTTCCTTTCTCTTAAATCTGGAGTCTAAATTTAGAGCTCAAATGTCTTTGCTATTATATTTGATTAAGTAAGAGTATTGATGTGACTTTTTATGTTAATGCCTCTTATGAATCATTTATTTTATACCCTACATCAGTAGATTTCAAAGCTATGACTATCTAGCAAATGTATGGTTTGGGCTTGAAATAATTTTAAAGTTTCTATTATTAGTTCTGGTCCAGGTTTTTCAACATAATGTAATATTATTGTGACCAACTCAGCAAGATTTAAATCTCTAAAATTAAAGGGCGCAAATAGAAAATGCTTTTCTGCTGGCCTGAAAAATTCAGCTGACTCAATTCTGTTTTTCAGGAAATATTTTCAAAATACAGAAAAGCATAGAGTAATATGAGAAACACCCATGAACCACCCCCAGTCTGTCAAAGCCTTTCCTTGTGCCATATTTGCTTTAGAAATTCTTTAAAGCATAAAGACTAGACAAATAATGTTGAAGCCTCATACACCCCTCCCAGTTGCATTCCCCGCTGGAGAAGGGCACAGTGATGGGCTGGTAAACCAGTCCTCCAGGGTGAGAACAAGGGAGGGGGAATCTGGAATTTATAGTATTTGCCAGTTTCTTTGTTGTAAATCTCACATCACAGCAGAGTTTTAAGCTACTAACAAGATATCACATGGAATTAGAAAGCGAGGTGCAGGATTGGCTCAGGCAAGCCATTATAAACTGGCTTAACAGACCACTATAAGTCAAGACTTGGTGTTTCATTCCCAAGTATGATTCTGTTGCCATGACTATAGATGTAAGTATTTATTTAAAATATGTAACATGCTTTCATTTATTTGAAACATGGAAGAAATTGTGTCAGCCTCTTAGAGTTTTTTTTTCCACTCCCCATTATTTTTGAAATTTATAGCTCTACTTTGTGTCTTTTAACTGTGATGTAATTTCCAGTGAGGGATATATTACTTTGCATTTTATTGCAGTAAGACTGAGCATCTTTTTTTTCGCTTGTTGGCCACTTAGATTTCTTCTGTGAATTTCTGGCTCGTATCCATTGCCTATTTTTCTGTCAGATGTTGCTTTTTCTTATTGTTGTATAAGGGTTCTTGATGAGTTTTGGCTAGTGATCCTTGTGGGTTATGTGAGTTGCAAATCATCTCCTAGTGTGAGACTTGTCTTTTAACTTTCGTTATGGTTTCTTTGAAAAGAAGCTGTATAAGTCATAAGTTTGACTACACTAAATAAATGTGCTTTTTGTAGTATGTGGATTTTGTGTTGTGTTTGAAAGATTATCTCCTACACTCAGTTCATAAATATACTCTAGTTTTTTCCTAAAAGTCTTAAAATTTGGCTTTTCATATATGTCCTCAATCTAATTAAAATTGATGGAAGTATGGAATCTGGTAGGAAATGCACCTTCTTGTTCTCGTATGGCTAGTCAATGGCCCCATCACCACTGGTTGAAAAGTACCTGCTTTCTATGCTGATTTGTAGTTCCGCATTCCTCATGTCAGGCGTACATAGATGTATGGGTTTGTTTCTGAGTTCAGTGTTCTGTTTCATTGGTCTGTTTGTCCACACTGTCTAGATTGTTAAGCCCACATTGCTCTTCTTCAGCATGGGTTCAGCTTTTCTTGACTCTTTGCACTGTCTAGTGATTTTCGTTTTTGTCAAGTTCCATAAAGAGCTGTCTCGGGAATTTTATTGGAATTACATTTAATTGATAGAATAATTTTGGCACAACTGATATCTTTACGATATTGAGTCATCCCGTCCATAAACATATCTCTCTTCAATCAAGCCTTTTAAAAATGTCCCATAATAATGTTTATAATTTCTCTATCACATTCCTACATGTAACTTTAAAACATTATTCCTTTTGATGTTATTTTGACTAGAATATTTTTCTATTTTTTAATTAACAATTATTGTCATCTAGGATGCTTTTGATTTTTATATGTTGATACTGTGTCCAATTAACTTTCTAAGCGGTTCTGTCAGTTCTTATAGCGGCTTATAGATTCTTTTGGACTTTCTATGTTGACACTGGTGTCTGAAAATGAGAAATTTTTGTCTTCCTTTATGGTTCTCCTACCCCAGTTTTTTTTTCTTGTCTTATTTCTTTGAGTAAATCTTCCCATACAGTGTTGATTAGATGTTGGCATCCTTAGTTTCTTTGACATTAGCAGGAATGCTTTATCTTACCATTAAGTAAGATGTTTGCTCTGGGATTTAGAGAAACACTTGTTCCTATTTTGCTAAGATTTGATTGTGAATGAATATCGAATTTTATTGAATGCTTAATCTGCCTTTAAGAAAATTAGCATATGATTTTTCTCCTTCTATTCCTAATGTGGCAAATTATATTAAGAGGCATTCTGATTTAATCATACCTACATTAGTGGAATAAACCATACCTGGTCATGGTGTTTTATATATTGATACACTGGTGAGTTTGATTCGTGTGTACTTTTTCAGAATTTTTTCATGCATGTTCATAAATGGCAGTAGTATATAATTTCTTGTGCTGTCTTTGTTCAGTTTTGGTAAACAAGTAAATTGAAATTGTTCTCTCACAAAATCTCCAAACATAAAAAGTTTTGGAATACAATTGGTACTTAATTTTTGTTTTCTTTTTTGTAGCCACATCTGTCTTTCTCTCATAATCCCTGTGACAGCCTAGAAATTTAAGTCTCTGGTTTGGTGTCTGGAAGAAGTCCCCAAATGGTCGGGAAACTAGGTCAGTCAAAAGAAACCACTTGCCCCGTTTTAACTTGCCCCGAAAATCCCAAAACTTTTTTTTTTTTTTTTTTTTTTTTGCTGCCAAGTAAAGAAGAATACCAACTGTTTTATACAGCATCCCACTCTTGGCATAGGGAAGAGTTGTCTAAGCTGTAATTTGAATCTTTAAGAATGAAGAGTGAGGAAATAGAGACCATTCCTTCATATTGAATTTCTATTATTAAATTATTTTTTACAGCAAATTAAACTATCGAAGCTCTCTTTCTTCCTCAAAAGATGAGAGTAAAAATCTTCCCTTTTTCCTTCGACTCTCTCTTTATTTGTGTACCTGTGTTGAGTCATTACTGTGTGTGAACATGGGGCTAGGTGTAGTGGTATAAAGACGAATGACACCATTGGATAGCAGATTCAGTGAGTCGTATCTGCATACTCTGAGGAGCATGTAATTAATTTTGTCAGAATGGGCTAGCTAAGCTTCACGGAGCAAGTAACATGTGTCTTAAGACGAAAAAATTATTTGGGCCATGCTCTTTTTCTCCCGTGAAATGTAATTTAGAAAGTGATTCATACGATACATGGAACAATAAGGCAATGAAAGGTGGGGGCAGTGTTCTTTTCTTTTAGTGCGTTTTCATACCACCAAAGTGTCTTTAACTTCTGCACGATGGTGGAAATATTTTTACCCGCAGGCTTTTTTAAGTGGACTTTTCAAGGCCGCTGCTATTGTATCAGTGAAATTACTGGAACATTCAGTGCCGTGAACCTCACCCCATTTTTGTTCTCATGTGCACTTGTGCCTCTGGATGCAACAAGTTAAAATGCTAGCTGACCCAGGTCTGTGGGTGGGGAGAGGAAGCGGTGCTTAGGGTCTTTCGTAGACCAGAAGGGGAGAGGCCTCCTTCCTGAATCTCATTCTGTGTCTAAGGCAACAGAATCTTCAAGGTCAAAAATACAGTTACTGCCTTCAAGTCCGCATCAGTGGTCAGAAAATTTTACATGTAATATGCTGTAAAAGTGACAGTGTTTCCTCTAATTTCCCACCTAAACAAGGGACTTGAGCTGGAGTGAGAAATGGTATCATTTTCTTTTTCATAGTCCTACTCAAAAAGGAGGAAATATTTGGAATGCGGGGAAAGGAGAAAATACCCAAAACCTGAGGATAGAATGACTCAAATTTTAGCTTCGAGTACAAAACATAATGGATGAGTCACTCCTTCCTGCTAATGTACATGTAGAGATGTTCATTAGTTACAGCGATGGAATGAGAAACCAAGACGCCAGCCCGTTAAGCTGCAGCTCTAGAAGGACAGTCCTGTTTCTGGTCTGTATGGAGTATCTTCAGTGGCCGATATACCATGTTCCCTGGCCCCATCTGTGGTCCCATGGTGCGTGGCCTATTTTACAGTTAGTCTTCCTCCTGTATCTCCCACACTCCCTGTTGTTCACCAAACTCTAGCCACAGTGGCTTCCTTTGTGTACCTCACTCAAGAACACACCAAGCTCATTCTGTCCTGAACTCATAACTAATTTCTTAAAGGACTTTCTCTTCCAACCCTCCCCACACTCATATCTCCTCCTCAGAGAGCCTTCCATGACTGCTCCAATGCTCTCCCACCCCCACCTAGCCTCATTTGCTCTCTATCATTTGCCCTCTTTATTTGCATTGTATCACATAATACAATGTCCTATTCTGTTGTTTTCATTTTGTTTCGTTCTTCAGTAAAACCAATACTTTATTATTTTTCACATGAACATTTCTTATTAAGTGATTAATGTATTATGGTATGAGTTTCTATTGTAATCTCATTAAGGTGGGTTTTTTTTTTTAGCAAAATGGGCTTTTTAAATTTTATTTTGTGTAAGAACACTTAACATGAGCTCTACCCTCTGAACACATTTTTTAAATGTACAATATATTATTGTTAACAGCAGTCTCTAGAATTTATTCATCTTGTTTAACTGAAACTTTATGCCTGTTGATTAGCTATTCCTTCATTTCTTCCTACCCTCCAGCCCCTGGTAACCACCGTTCTATCTGATTCTATGAGTTTGACTATGTTAGATTCCTCATATAAGTGGACTCATACAGTATTTATCTCTCTGTGGCCGGCTCATTTTACTTAACATAAAGTCTCAAGGTTCGTTCACGTTATCACGTATTGCAGAATTTCCTTCTCTTATTTGGCTACATAATAGATAGGGCATGTATACGCCATATTTTCTCTATCCATTCATGGACTTAGGTTGTTTCCACATCTTGGCTATTGTAAATACTGCTGCAATGAACATGGGAGTGCTAATATCTCTTCAAGATCCTAATTTCAGTTCTTTTGGTTAAATACCCAGAAGCGGAATTGCTGGATCATATGGTAGTTCTAGTTTTAATTTTTTGTGGAACGTCCATACCACTTTCTGTGGTGGCTGCACTATTTTGAATTCCCACCAACAGTGTACAAGGGTTCCAGTCCCTCCCATCCTTGCCAACATTTGTTGTCTTTTGTTTGATACTGTGTTGTTTGTTTATTCAATTACTAACACTGATCACCCCTGATCAGAGCATAAGCCCATGGGACGAGGCCTTTGTCCCTGTTCTTTACTCCATAACCTCAGTGCCTATAACAATGCCTGACGCACGAGGCTCTCAAGGATTACTGTTGAATGGAGAGCAAACTTTCAGGGGATGGTGGGCCAACTTTTTCAAGATGATAGCCCTGATGACAAGAGCACAAAAGAAACCCCATTACTTCCTCCTGCTCACTGTTCCCATGTTTAGTGTGTTTATCCTATTTTAGAAAAGGACTGTAGAGGAAAGCTGGCCAGGTGACTCAAACATGGCCCCCAGGTGGGCAGTACCGTGTTGAGAACACGATGATGCAGAGTCTAGCCCTCTGCTTTCTCGAGTCGATCAGGAAACAAATCTTCAAGTAAATGTACTTATCTTAGAGTGCAGGACTGTGATTCAAGAGCCCTGATACCAACCCCAGCTGTGGCCATTATTTATTAACTGTGTGGCCTAAGGTAAGCCACGTCCCTTTTATGAAGCATGGTTTCCTCACCTTAAAATTAAGGGTTGGCACTGGAAGGTGTCTGAACAGCCTCCCAGCTCTGTGGTTCTTGAGCAATGAATGCCAATCATTCACTTCCAGGTGAGCTATACCTAGAGCCTGGGTGGGTCCCCTCAGACACTTCCTCCATCAGCAAGTCCACTCTGGCTCGAGGCCATCAAGCCCAAAGGGGAGCTTGATGAGCATAACGTGTAGAACACAGGGAGTTAAATATAAATATCAGGGGTATGTCTGTTAAGCTACGAGAAGTAACATAATGGATTCTGCTCAAAATTCTTAGGTGCTCAGAAAGAGGATTTATCTTGAAAGACCTGGACACAAAACCTACTCCCAGAGCGCTCCATCTGGTAGTAGTGGAAAGCACTGGCCCGGAAGTGTTGCTTCTTTGGCTATTGTTTGTCTTCAGCCTTCTCTCTTACTTCATCCAGTGTTCAGGTCCCAATGATTAGATTTCAACTATCCTTAATTTAACCACTCTCATCTTTCTATAGAAGACATTGACACAAACATCAGAATTATATTTTCCAAACTAATAATAATCTTATAAGGGGAATGTTTTGATAGGAATATTAGGAAGGAATGTTTGAAATCCGGACTATTTTGAAATCAAGCATTGGTAAAGATCCTTTCAAAGTGCAGAGCAGACCAATAGATTTTAAAGTAACAATAGAGTACGTTGGTATGGTTTCATACTCCAACAAAACTCTAAGAAACTACCACTTACTGAGTTTCAGTGTAATATCAAAGAAGGATAGCCACACTTATTTGAAAAGGATGTTAAAATACTCCTCTCTTTTCCAATGATATCTGTGTGAGGTCGGTTTTCTTCTATATACTTCAACCAAAATAACAGATTGCAACAAATTGAATTCAGAAGCACATATGAGAATCCATCTGTGTTCTATTCAGATAACATTAGAGATTTGCAAAAATTGCAAGACACTGCTACTCTTCTCGTTAAATTTTTTGTCTATAAAATCTAATTCACGAAAAGATATTTCTATTAACATGGATTTATTATTGAATGAATTGATCAAGTTTTTAAAAACTATTCAGTTTTAGTTTCTAATACATATTGGTAGATATAATCCACATAAAGAGATTTTGAGTGTAAACAGGTCTTGACCCCACAATGTTCGAGAACAATGGGAGTGAAGAGCACCCCATGAGAAGCTCCATTTCTGCTCAGAGTTTATGGTCAGCATTGTGGTGTCTCACCGTCAAACAGGAAAGGACAAATGAAGATTCCCCAGATGTTTGGAGAGCCTCTCACATGAATGACAGAAGCCAAAATGATCAAACAGAGAAAAGAGAGCTTGGCAGAAAGCAAGGAACAGGGAACTATAGTCCATCATCATCATCATCATCATCATCATCACCATCACTACCACCATCATCAACATCATATCATCCTTGGACGTAAGAGAAGATTCGGCACTCATAAAATAAGAACAGGAACGTAAGAAACACCCAAAGAGCATATTAAAAAAAAAAAAGGTACTTTGAAATTAAAAATCAGATCATAGAAATGAAAAAAAATTCATTAGAAGAGATGGAAAATAAAGTTGCAGTCTCCCAGAAAACAGAACAATAAACATGAAGATGAAAATAGCAGAGGAAGAATAAGAAAAATTAGAGATCTAAAATGTGAATCATAGGACTTCAAAAGAGAAGAGAAAATGGAGAGGAGGAAATATCAGATGTAATTCAAGAACAGAGGTTCTTACGCTTTTTGGTCCCAGGATCTCTTACACACTTAAAAATTACTAAGGACCCCAGTGATGTTTTGTTTACCATGATAGAAATTAAAACTGAGAAATTGTTGAAATATCAATTTATTCAATAATAATAAACCCGCAAATTTTTAGAAAAATAATTTTGCTACTCTTCTCACTAATCTTTTTTGTGTGTTGGAATTGTTTTACGTTTTTACAAATCTCTACTGTCTGACTTACTAGAAAACAGCTGGATTCTCATGGCTGCTTCTGCTCGCCATTGGTTATGATATCACAGGTCATGTAGCCTCTGGAAAAGTCCACTGTACTCTCATGAGAGAATGAAAGTAAAAAATCCAAATGTCTAAGTATTTTTAGGAAAATGGTGACGTTATGGACCTTTAGGGAAAGGAATCCCAGGATCTCAGGGGTCATTTTGAGAACTGATGCTCAAAAACATTTCCCAAATGTTCACATTGGCTCACGCATGAGAAAAGACCCATCCCAAAGCCAGCCATTACAGAATTCCAGAATTATGTGAACAAAGAGGAAACTCTCAAAGCTTCCAGAATGGAAAAACAGGTCATATGGAACCTGGATCATGGATCAGAATGGTATTGGACTTCTCAGCAGCATCAGAATTCATCAGGCAACAGATAGTTCCTGAATACTCAGAGAAAATGACTTCCAACCAAGAATTCTATATCCATGAACTTTATCAGCCAAGCGTGAAGGGAGAACATTCTGAAACAGGAAGAGTTTCAGAAAATTTACTATTACACTTACACACAGCTACTGGCGGTGTAATCGCCCAAAGGAAGGAATACATCTGAAATGGTGTCTAAGAAACAAGGCGTCCAACACAGGGGCTAGGTGAAGGCCATTGTCAGGATGGTGTTGAAGAGAGAGCCCAGCAGCCTGGGAGCAACCTGTTCAGGTGGCAGCAGGAGGACAGAGGGCTCCATGAGGGAGGTCACCAAGAAAGAAGTGCAACCAATAGATGATCTGAGGTTTGAACACAGTGAGACGAGAGTTATCCTTCTGGCATAAAATTCGAGGGTAAGTTAGTGGTGTGTCCTTTGAAAACAAGGCAAAAAAATGAGACAATTTTGACTCCAGGGAACATGGTTGTACAAGGAAGGAAATGTAATTATGGTATACTCCATGGCTAGGCGGAGAATGTTTACATAGTCTTAAAAATGCAAGCTCTGACTTTTAATTTAATCAAATTTCATAACAGAACTTGTTGAGAAGATGGGAGGAGGAAGAAGTAAATAATATCTAAAACTGAGAAATAACAAAAATGCAGTATCAGCCTGGTTAGAAATATGGACACATACAGCAGAAACAGCGAAAGAGTGGAAAATGCTTCTGGAGAATGGCAGTCAACAATGGGAAACAGAAAGCAAGAAATTGCTTGTTTTTATCATAATTCCTGTAGAACTATTTAACATTTTATTAAATATGTAATACACAGAGAATTACAATTAACACAACATAGTAAAATATATATTAATACATCTTATATGGAATGCAATTTGAAAATGCATTATTTACCCTGCGATGCCCTTTGACCCAGAAACTCCACTTATAGAACTTTATCCAATAGTGGGAGATTAAATTATAGTACATGGTTAAATTAGTTAAGTATAGTACATCCACACAGTGAAATATTACGGGTTACTTAAAATAATGAACCATTAAAAAATAATGTAGGGAGGATGGAACACTTCCTAACACATTCTATGAGGCCAACATCACGCTGATACCAAAGGCAGACAAGGACGCCACGAAAAAAGAGAGCTACAGGCCAATATCACTGATGAACATAGATGCAAAAATTCTAAACAAAATTTTGGCCACCAGAATTCAGCAATTCATCAAAAGGATCATACATCATGATCAAATGGGATTCATACCAGGGACACAGGGATGGTTCAACATCCGCAAATCAATCAACGTGATACACCACATCAACAAACTGAGGAATAAAAACCACATGATCATCTCAATAGATGCAGAGAAGGCATTTGACAAGATCCAACAGCAATTTATGATAAAAACTCTGAACAAAATGGGCACAGAAGGAAACTACCTCAACATAATAAAGGCCATATAAGACAAGCCCACAGCCAACATCATACTCAATGGGCAAAAACTGAGTGCCATTCCCCTGAAAACAGGAACGAGACAAGGATGCCCTCTATCACCACTCTTATTTAACATAGTACTGGAGGTCCTGACCAGAGCAATCAGGCAAGATAAAGGAATAAAAGGAATCCAAATAGGGAGGGAAGAAGTGAAACTCTCGCTGTTTGCAGACGACATGATCTTATATATAGCAAACCCCAAATAATCCATTGGAAAACTCTTAGAAGTAATCAACAACTACAGCAAAGTTGCAGGGTATAAAATCAATTTGCATAAATCAGTAGCGTTTCTATATTCTAACAATGAACTAACAGAAAAAGAACTCAAGAACACAATACCATTCACAATTGCAACAAAAAGAATAAAATACCTTGGGGTAAATTTAACTAAGGAAGTGAAGGACCTATATAATGAAAATTACAAGGCCTTTCTGAGAGAATTGGATGACGACATAAGGAGATGGAAAGACATTCCATGCACATGGATTGGAAGAATAAACATAGTTAAAATGTCCGTTCTACCTAAAGCAATCTACAGATTCAACGCTATCCCAATCAGAATCCCAATGACATTCTTTACAGAATTAGAACAAAGAATCCTAAAATTCATATGGGGCAACAAAAGACCCCGAATTGCTAAAGCAATCCTGAGAAAAAAGAACAAAACGGGAGGCATCACAATCCCTGACTTCAAAACTTACTACAAAGCTACAGTAATCAAAACAGCATGGTACTGGTATAAAAACAGGTGCACAGATCCATGGAACAGAATTGAAAGCCCAGAAATAAAACCACACATCTATGGACAGCTAACCTTCGACAAAGGAGCTGAGGGCATGCAATGGAGAAAAGAAAGTCTTTTCAACAAATGGTGCTGGGAAAACTGGAAAGCCATGTGTAAAAGAAAGAAAATTGACCATTCTTCTTCACCATTCACCAAAATTAACTAAAAATGGATCAAAGACCTAAAGGTGAGACCTGAAACCATAAGGCTTCTAGAAGAAAATGTAGGCAGTACACTCTTTGACATCAGTATTAAAAGGACCTTTTCAGACACCATGTCTTCTCAGAGAAGGGAAACAATAGAAAGAATAAACAAATGGGACTTCATCAGACTAAAGAGCTTCTTCAAGGCAAATGAAAACAGGATTGAAACAAAAAAACAACCCACTAACTGGGAAAAAATATTTGCAAGTCATATATCTGACAAAGGCTTAATATCCATAATATATAAAGAACTCTCACAACTCAACAACAAAAAATCAAACAACCCAATCAAAAAATGGGCTGGAGACGTGAACAGACATTTCTCCAAAGAAGATATACGGATGGCCAATAGGCACATGAAAAGATGCTCATCATCGCTGATCATCAGGGAAATGCAAATCAAAACTACGCTAAGATATCACCTTACACCCGTTAGAATGACAAAAATATCTAAATCTAATAGTAACAAATGTTGGAGAGGTTGTGGAGAGAATGGAACCCTCATACACTGCTGGTGGGAATGCAAACTGGTGCAGCCACTATGGAAAACAGTATGGAGATTCCTCAAAAAATTAAAAATAGAACTACCAAACGATCCAGCTATTCCACTACTGGGTATCTATCCAAAGAGCTTGAAGTCTGCAATTCCGAAAGTCCTATGCACCCCAATGTTCATTGCAGCATTATTTACAATAGCCAAGGCATGGAAGCAACCTAAGTGCCCATCAACAGATGAATGGATAAAGAAGTTGTGGTATATATATATACAATGGAATACTACTCAGCCGTAAAAAAGAACAAAATCGTCCCATTTGCAACAACATGGATGGACCTTGAGGGAATTATGTTAAGTGAAATAAGCCAGTTAGAGAAGGATAATCTCGGTATGACTCCACTCATATCAGGAATTTAAAAATATGGACAAAGAGAACAGATTAGTGGCTACCAGGGGAAAGGTGGGGTGGGGGGTGGGCACAAAGGGTGAAAAGGTGCACCTACAACACGAATGACAAACATTAATGTACAACTGAAATCACACAAGATTGTAACCTATCATTAACTCAATAAAAAAATAAAAATAAAAAAAATAATGTAGGGGCCAGCCCTGTGGCCGAGTGGTTAAGTTCGTGCGCTCCGCTGCAGGCAGCCCAGTGTTTCGTTGGTTCGAATCCTGGCCCCGGACATGGCACTGCTCATCAAGCCAAGCTGAGGTGGCATCCCACATGCCACAACTAGAAGGACCTACAACTAAGAATACACAACTATGTACCGGGGGGCTTTGGGGAGGAAAAGGGGGGGGGGGGGAATGTACTTGTTTTAAAAAATAATAATAATAATGTAGATTTACATCTAAGAAAAGTTTTCTCTCACAGAATATCTTTCCTTTAGAGTACTTTTGTTGTCTATAATTTGATATTTGTTAGTGTGATTTTTCAGTGAATGTCTGACTCTTCCAATGGATTCCCAGCTCCAAGAGACCAGGGACCACATCTCCTTTTGCTTACTGACGTGTCTGTTCTTTGTGCCTTGTACAGTAGCTGGTACCTCGACAGCCACTTGATGAGTGAATGAATGTGAGTGAGGATGCCTGCAGACGACAAACATGTAGAAGACTTCAATGTCAGGGGTTTCTCTGGGTGGGAGATTTACAGTTCAGACCTGTGTTTAAACGTCTGCTCCACCAAAACCTGGGGGAAATCCCTTATCTAAGCTTTGGATATAGTGACACCGGATCCTTAGTTATCTGATTAAATATGATTCCTTGTAAATGCCATATAAATATTTAAACTTCTAAGTTATACAAAACGTCCTCAACCATCAGACCACAATCTAATACTTTCTGGCTATTATTTTTTTATTAGTGAACTTCTGCAAGATTTGGAAAACTGTGAAAACGATCCTGTGGCCATCGCAGAATGTTTCGTGTCCAAGGTAAGCACGGTTCATTTCTCCGGGCCAGCTAAGACAGATAGAGTACAAATTGTTTTCATTTTAAAGTTAAAATGACTGGTTTGTTCCATGTTGGATGAAGTTAGCCACTAATCTCTCTCACTCGGGTTTTTTTTTTCACCAGCAAGGAAAAGAAATGTACTGTTAACTGTCCCCAGTCAGTTAGGAAATGCTAACTTGGTATTTGTCCTACAACTTGCACAGTAACTGAATGGTGTTACTCATCTTTCCTAGGAAAAACTTTCAGCTTGAGGGGAGGAGAGTCACGAATAGAAAAACGTTAGAAAAATAAATATGTATAAAATACCACTAGACCAGTTAGAAAAATCTATTAGAATCTAAATATTTTATATATGATATATGTGGCACTAGCCTAGGCTGTATAATTATCATTTGGGGGATAAAGAGAAATAGAATTAACCTCCTATATCTTAAAAATGCACTCTTGAGTCAGTTCTGGTGGCCTAGTGGTTAAGTTCAGAGGCCCAGGTTCAGTTCCAGGGTGTGGACCTACACCACTCGTCTGTCAGTGACCGTGCTGTGGCAGTGGCTCACATACAAAAAGAGGAAGATTGGCAGCAGACATTAGCTCAGGGCAAATCTTCCTCAGCAAAAAAATGACGAAAGAAATTTTTAGAAAATGCACTCTCATTTTCTTATATTTTACTTCAGTTGTACTGATGCTTTAGAAAAATACAAGGAAAGGATTTCACTTTTAAAGCTTAAATGACAGTCAGTTCGTGCTCTGTACCCAGATAGGAGGTAGAGTTCTGAAACATACAAGTTCATCCTTTACCACATTAAGTTCTGGACATGCTCCCGACTAGATATAGAATTCTATCTGAAGTTTCTCTTAAAAACCTCTAGCAGAAATTTTTTTGCAGCAAAACTTCGCGTGATTTCTGCCGTTGTGGTTTCCAGTGTACAAAGGTTTAAGCGAAGTTCATGATGGTGCTTTGGGATCCACCGAGAATTAGCACCTCGTTTAGAGCCCCAGAGTCCAACGTGAACTGTGTGATGTGTCCTCCCAGCCTGACCTGGCTCTGGACTGGAGCCACAGCGCCATTTCTGATGGCTGCAGATCCATCCACTGGTTTTATAGCCAAACATAACACCCTGGGTTTTACTGAAGCGTGGTTCCTTCAAGGCAGTTGATGCGCTTGTAGGTAAAACCCTCCTGACTTGGTGTGTGGGTGTGTTAACATGTAAAATGTTTGTGCTCACGTGCTTACGCACACAGTTCTTTTCACAAGATTCTCGTGTCATAATTAATTCTCCCAAAGGGTAGGAATTTGAAAAAGAGAAGGAAAAAGAAAGAGGGAGAAATGGGTAAAAAGATATGCTGCGTGTATCAAAGCAGATATGTTAAAATAACCACAGCACATAAACAACAGAGAAGATTTCGGAAATGTCTGGGCTTTTACTAGTAACTGTAATCACAAGCTGATTAAAGCCAGTCCAGCATATGCTTAGCCCTGGCTTCATTATTCACATAAAAGTTTGTTTATGTGCTACGATGCCAACTCCCAAATCTTATTTTTCATTGTAATATTGCCAAGTTTAATTAGAAGACCGACTTGAGCACGCTACACTTTCCCATGTAAGCAGAGAATTGTGAGGGGGTGTTTGGTTCTGGCACAACCTGCTTTTCACTCAGCACCCTGAAATTTAGAAGATGGTACGTTTTCTGAAGCACAGCCAGCTGTTCAACTCTGGGGAGGAATGGAAAATTGCTTTAATTGAGAGGCCATTAATGAGAGCGGTAAAGCTGATGGTTGACTTCTGCTTTTATCTGAATCATTGGGGCTTACACAGAGCGTCGGCTTTGACCTTGCTTTTGTGGGATGTGTAGGTTACAGAAATCTTTCCTGACTAAAAGAGAATCCAGCGCTTCTCACCTGCTGTGCTCATAAAGAAATAGGAGCTGCAGAGCCCGTCCTCTGGAGAGGCAGAAATATGAGTTCCCTGATGGGCAGGCCAAGCTGTCTCCCCGCTGAGCCTTTGTCTGCTTTTAGGATTCTGGAAGCACCTGGAACAGGTTTCCCGGGCTTCCTGCCTTCACACTCATTTGCATCCCTTGTCGTGACTGTCAGCCGGGCTGCCCTATTTAGGAGGCAGACAAAGTTTGTCTTCAGAGACCTAACCTCCCTTTAACCTCCTCCTCTCCCTCCATGCATGGCCCCCGTTCCCATTGGCACCTCTCTTCCTTCAGTGCCCAGGCATGCACGTGTGCGCCCACACGCACACATGCACCCCGCACCCACTTATTGAGATTATCCTCAAGAAAGGACTGAAATCAGATATTCTTATAACTGGAGTAAATTCGAGTCCATCTTACCTTACCCATGCGCTATTTACATATTAAGCCTTTCTCATAGTCTCCAGTGATCCCAGAAATCAAAGTGTGTGTGTGTGTGTGTGTGTGTGAAAGAGAGAGAGAGAGAGAGATGGACCCTATAGCAGAAGAAACCCTCAAATCATACAGATTTCTTTACTCTGGTTATTCATTCAATCAATATTTGAGTGCCCTGTGTGCTCACTTGCCAGCCCTGACTATCTTATCTTTTGGTTCCATCATAATTAAATATCTCATTTAGACATCATCTCTAATTACAGTTTGAAAGAGTTGAATAACTAGAAGAAAATATCTACTTTTGTATAATCTCTTTATCATTGCCTTCTTTATCCCTAAATACTTGTGAAAAAGATTTGGGGCAGCATATATAATAAGTAATAGGTCTTTAAGGATTAAGTAACTGGGGCTATTGGTTTTTGTGTAAAACCGTCTTTGAATTGTCCACAGAGTTTATAAATCTAAGATCAAATGTGCATTTGATTCTATATTAAGAGGATATAGCTGATTTAAATCAAAATCCTTTAATTTAATAATTGAGCCATGATGTCACAAAATGCACCTTAATTCATTAGTGCAGAAATCTTGAGGCTTTATGAGGCACAGGTGCAGGTAGGTAACATATATGACGTAATTTAGACATTTTTTTCATTGAGGCCATTGTTTTTAAGTTTGGTATTCGAAATGATCCTAAAGGTCCCTAAATCTCAGGAAAGTCAGCCTGATGTTACTCAGTCCCAGGTTGAGTGTAGCAGGAGGCAGGAAAAATAAGTAAGAAACTTTGAGAGCACATGACAAACCCAGAGAAAGGCTCCAGGCCGACATCAATTTGCTAGAAGACCTTGGGCAAACCATTTGCCTTTCTTATCCATGGAGCCAGGGCTGGACACCCAGTGCCTTCAGGAGTAACCAGGTGAACACAGGCATGAACGGGCCCAGGTGGAGGCTAGAGCCATTGAGGTACTTACGTCGTGGGGACATAAGCATCATGTGAAACTCTAGGCCCGGGGCCACTGGATCTTATACTTTTTCAGGAAGAATCTAGAAATCGAGATATTTTTATTTTCTAACTTTTAGATGTTGGCAACTAATTTAGATTTTCTTAAAGGACTGTGCTTGAAACTTTGGCAGCATGCTAAGTTGGCAAGGCCACGGGGGATCAGGCACTCCCTTAATTGTGGGAAAGCAAAATGGCACAGGCCCTGTGGAGGGGAATTTTGCTAGATCTAGCAAAACTGTGTCTGAATCCACCCTTTAAGCCAGCAGTCCTACTTCCAGAAATCTATTCCAAAGATACAGTGACAAAAATTCAGTAAGTGTGCTGCTATTCTTTGCAGTAATTATTGTTATAATTTATAGATATATACAATAAATAGAAATATATTTTATATATGTGCATATGTATGGAAATATATGTATGGAAATATACAATGCATAGAAACAGCACAAATGTCTATAAACAGGAAGCTGGTTGAATAAACCATGGTATATGCACATAATGGAGTACTATGAAGCAGTGGAAGCAAATAAAGAATATCTGTGTACTACTTGGCGGGGGTGGGTGGATACGAGTGTGTCTAGCACTGTGGTTCTCAACATGTGGTCCCTGGACCAGCAACTTCAACATCATCTGGGAACTTGTTCGAATGCCGGTTCTCGGGCCCCACCCTAGATTTACTAAATCAGAAACTCTGGGTGCCACCCAGTAATCTGTGTTTTACCAAGTCCTCGAGGTGATTCTGATGCACAGTCAAGTTTGAGAATCACGGCATAGCTTGTTTGTGTTGAGGAATAGGGGAAGAGATGCCTATATTTAAATGTGAATGTTTAAACAAAAAGGACAGACTGTGAGATTAAAAATTGGTTACTGATAGAAGAAGGGAGGGAATATACTAGAATGGAAAGGAATAGAAGCTAGACTTCTTTGAATATGCATTTCCTAGTAGAGTTGACTTTGAAACCATGTACAAATTTTACATAATTATAAAACAAAATTAAAGTTTACAAAAGCAGTCTCCAAAAATTAAAATCAAAATGAAACCAAGAGCCTGTTTGAGTGTCCAGTTTGTGGTATAACCACACAGAGGACCTTCCAATCTAATTTAAAAATATACTGTGGACAAAATACAGCAAATACGTCCTTAACTGTTTTCAAGAATGATAGCATACATGGTATCGTTGATATTGTTATTCTGAAATTATTGAGTGTATTGTGGGATAAAGCAAATGGGTATTTATGTGAGTGTCATTGAGAGCTGGAATTGCTCGGAGAAAGAAGATAGAGAGTAACAATGAGGCTAATTAAGAATGTTGTAGTCCTGAATCCGAACTGCAAGTTTGAACTAAGGATGTATTTCGTCTTTAAAAAACACCTATTCCTAACTCAGTCTGTTGAAAAGGCCTAGAAATAATGATTAACCTAATAGCGAGAACATTGCTAACTACTGCTTCTGACCAGAAGGAATCAGTGCTCCGTGAAGAAGGGCTGTGCGCAGGAAATGTACAAGATAGTCTGGAACAACTTGTCGCACCAGAAAACAAGGAAGCTACCCGGAGGCTGTAGGTCAGGTCATAAATACTCAAGAGGCTCCTGCTGGCCAAAGATGGGATCATTTGAGCATCAGTAAAGATAATTAACTGAAAACAACTGAAACTCATTAAATATTTATGTTAATGAATTCACAGTGACACTACAAACCCAAACTGGTGGCCTTTGCGGGATACTAGAGAAGCAACGCATTTTTTTGAAAATTAAGACAAAGAATGAAGCATTTATCCTGCCTTTCCCACACAAACCACAAACTGCAGGGAAAGAGATAGTTAATATAAGGAAGTTCCTTTTCTGGAAAGAGTCTGGCTAATAAATGAAGAAGGAATAGTTGAATTAGAAATATCACCATTTTGGTACCCCTAATGGATTAATAGGGTTAGGTAAAATTACCAGTGGTTGTTAATATCACAAGAGAGAGACGAGAAGACATCATTTGCTTCCTGATGGAAATATTATATAACCTATGATGTATTCATGCCACGTTAGGGAACCTAAGTTTCTTAAGCCTCTGCTAAACCACAAAGAGTGCAGGGGGCCGGGGAACCTGTTAAAGGAAGCCATGGGGATGTAATCAGCAAAATTGAGACTATGGGAAACCAGGACAAACCACCTGGCTTCTTCAACTAAATTGCAAGAGAAAAAGGACAGAAGGAGAATTTTTAGATTAGAAGAGTCTTAAGTGATATCAACCAGTTGCTATGTGTAGATATTATTTGGATTACAAATCAAGCTAACTATTAAAAAAAAAGAAAAAATTAAGAAAATGGGAAATATGAATAGTGACTGAATCTCCATATTATGGAATTATTTAAATATGATAATTGCATTGTGGTGATGCTTCTCTTTAAAAGTCCTTACGTTAGTGACGTATACTAAAATCTTTACAAGTGAAATGATGTCTTGAATTTGTTTCAGAGAGATAGGGAGGCAGGTGGATACAGATAACGAGTTAATGATTATGGAGGTCAGGTGATGGATACTTGGCAATTCATTATACCATCCTCTCTACTTTTATATTTGCTTGAAACTTTCTATAACAAAAACGAATTAATCCTAGCTGAGTTTCAGAGAAAGGATTCTAAGTAGAAATTCCTTTCAAATCAGAAAAAAATTAATGAACATTAAAGTTACAAAACAAAACAGAACAAAAGTGCTGTCCTGGAGTCACATGTGAATCCAACATGAAGTGGTTTAAAAAGTTAAAGTCAGAGCAGAATGTGAAATGCCGCGAAAGTAGACTATGGCTCTTTTTTCATAATGGAATTCCATTTTAGAGTGTGCAACAGCTAGTAGTTCATTGGCCTTGAATTAATTATTCTTACCAATAGTTTTATGATTAAAAGTTAAGAACCTAACTTCTGCCACCTCGGCTTCCCACTTACATATACCTCTTTGCCTTGGCAGTGTAGGGAAAAATTGCAGAAGACTTTGAAATCGACCAAACAGATTACTGAATGCCTCCAATAGAAAACTTAAGTACTTTCCAATTTACCCTTCTAAATTATATGATTCAGTGGGATTTCTGCACCTTTCATTGTCTCTGAGCTATTTTACAACTCTCTAAATTGTAGATAACTGCTAGAAATGTAAATGATTCTTGGCCACAAACATGCAAGTGAATACTGCCCCATAGAGGGACAACTGATTTCTTTACCCACTCATCCCTGTAGATAAAGCCAGGTTTGTATCTAATTGTAAATTCATTTCAGTCTTCTTCATCGACCTATCTGAATGTGATACTTTTTTTTCTCCTTTGATCCAATGGTAATACCTTACTGCTTTCCTGATTAATTAATAAGTTAAATAAAATCTTTGACAGCCTTCATGCTATATTTGCATGGAAGTCATGGTTGTACTTTTTTAAAAAATTATCCTTTAAGAGCAAGAAGTATTAATTTAACATTTCCCAATATTTGATCAGGTGACTAGACATCTGGAAGACTAAGACCAATATTTGATAATATGCCAAGGTATCGAAAGATGCTAGGAAACTTGAAAGATGATCATAGCAAGAGGCAAGAACCCCACATTGGTTAGTCATTTGAGGCATCGCTGCCCTGCTAGATGCAGACAGATGAGTAGATTTGGATCCTGCTCTCAAATAATTGTCAGCTTTGTAAGAGAGGGGGTGAGATTCAGTAGTTCAACAAACGTTATGTGCCAGATGAACACAGTATGGCCCCTACCCCGCGGGAACTAGAGTGGGAGACAGACAGACACACAGACGATGTCACTATCATTTGGTAAATGCTACAGGAGAGGTAAGCACTGGGGTTGTGGAAGCCCAGAGTAGGAGCAGTTGGCTCAGCCCAAGAGCTCAGGAAGGCTCCTTGGAAGAAATAAAGTGTAATTCAACATCAAATGATGCCTAGTGGCTAAGCAGTGAAAACGATGGGAAAGACCACGGGCAGAGAAAGCTGCACGCGCAGGGCCTTGAAAGTATCCAGCAGCTTCCTCCTGCCCTGCTCAGACTTCCAGCGTGTTCTCAGCACGTGCTATTTGACTTTTCTGCGTATATTTCTCTCCACGGTGCAACTCCACCAGAAAGCTGTGAGCACGTGGGGGCGGAAGCTTTAGATCCCTCCTCTTCCCATTTCCCTTCCCAATCCATCCCCGTAACACAGCAGATGCTCAGTAGGTGTTTACTGAACTCAAATGAGTTCAAGTGCGTGTGGATTCTAGGCAGAAAACAAGGTAGACGAACAGGCACAGATGGTTGCCACAGGGGCTCAGGAGACAGGCCCGTGGGATTAGAGAAACAAATACAAAGGTATGAATGATGTTTCTTTCTGCTGTTTTTAAACGACCTTTGATGCCTGCGCTTTTTGGTCCATCAAAATCTCTTTTGTTTCCTTGCAGAGTGAAGAGTTCCACATTTACACCCAGTACTGCACTAACTACCCCAGGTACGCGTTGTGCGTGTTCAGGAGGAGGCCTGTTCGCTTTCAGACGTTTCAAGTCGGTCGGTCCAACATATGTGGTGCTGAGTCATTATGTGGCTGGCACGGTGCTGGATCCTGGGGGGACCTGCAGAACATGCTGAGAACAGAATCCACGGCACCCAGATGTTGATCCGTGCAGGCTTCAGGCTGCCAGCACAGCCAATGTAGAGAGAAATTGTAAAAGACATTGCAAAAAGATTGCTAAGTGTCCTTCAGTGGAAAATTAAGCAAACCAGTTGTGTTTGGCGCTAAGGCTTGACTATTAACCCTTTCGTATGTGTGCCATGTTTTTCAGAATATGGAAAGCACTGTTAATGAGGTTATATAATCTAGCTGGGGAGAGAATATGGTACGTGTTTGCTATATAAGTTCTATGAACTGTAAGTTTATGGAGCTCAGAGAAAGGAAAGATCGAGCTTATGTGAGAAAAGAGGACTCATAGTCCCTGGATCACTGCTTCAGTTTTGCTGACCCTGGGGCGATGGCAGGAGGGATGGTTAGGGAACATCCTTGGCCACTATATTGACCATTTCAGTAAGGGCATCAGGCCCAACCTGGGCCACACTGTAGGAATTTCGTTTTCCTGCAAAAGACATTTTTTGAGTACTGATTGATTCTCAAGCCCTGTGTTAAATGTTGTAAATGAAAGTGATGTTGAATTTAACTTTCACCAAAATCCAGAGATATTGAGGGATTTGAGAAAAGCAGAACATCCGTCCATCACAGTGCCTGGGCTCCTATTGAGTTCTCGACAGGCACTAGTTCACTGCCACCCTGCGCCATCCATACTGTACAGATAGAATATCGGAGGTCCCCGGAGGCTTATTGATCTTACAGGGGTCACATAGCTGAGGAGTGGCCCCATTGGGATTTCAGTCGAGGTTTCTCCAACCTCAGACCTCATGCTACTACATCCTTGTAAAGTTTCTGAAGCTTCTTAAATCTCCCCATGCCTTTTACTGTCTGCTTTCCCACATGATCAACAGGACTGGAGTTGTTATCTTAGGGACCAGTCAGGAAGATGAGAATTAGGGAGATTTAGACAGTCTGTCGCCAGTCTTGGTAGAGACACATCCCTAAGGATAAAGTGGGCGGTGGGATCCATCTAGAGGAGAAGCCAGCAGGCTGAGCCCCTAGAGCTACTGTGATAAGGAAGAACAAATGGGCCCCCTGCCCTGAAGGCCAGTCTGGATTAAAAGGGATGAAGCTAGAGGCTGACACTTACTGATGGCAAAATGCTTTCCGTTGGTGCATTTTAGTCTCCACCTCTAAGTATTGGTCAAGATCTTATGCTGTGGTGATTTATTTGGTTAATGGCCAACCATGCATTCCCCTAAAAGAAACAAACAAACACATGCAGATTATGGGGCCAGCCTGGTGGCATAGTGGTTAAGTTCAGGCACTCTGCTTCGGCAGCCCAGCATTCACCGGTTCGGATCCTGAGTGTGGACCTACACACCACTTATCAAGCCATGCTGTGACAGGTATCCCACATGTAAAATAGAGGAAGATGGGCACGGATGTTAGCTTAGGGCCAATCTTCCTCAGCAAAAAAGAGGAGGATTGGCAATAGATGTTAGCTCAGGGCTAATCTTCCTCAAAAACAACAAAAAAAACACACGCAGATTAAAAACCTGCCATATCCTTATCTGTAGACTCGCCCACAGTTTATACAATTTCACTTAAGGAGTGTTCTCTCCAAAAGTATTTGTTTCCAGCTCTATGCTGAAGATAGCAGGATATTGTAGGGTGCCCCACTAAATCTCATCATCCTTGAGCTGAAACCAGTACTGTACCACACCCGAATTCAGAAAAGCACAGAATTGGCCCTCATCTTTTCCACGAAACTTCTTCCTGAGCAAAAGGGAAAGACATTCAAACTCTAAAGAACCTGCAAAGTTCTGGAGCCAGTTATCAGGCTCTGAGATGCTGGAGGGCCTTGTTTGGGGGTTTATGTCCGTAAATTTCATTATAAACATGTCCTTTGAAGAAATAACTTCTGAATTTGTAATTTGGGAGGTTTATCTTAAGATTTTTCTGCCTTAGCAATATTAAAGAGTACAAAATAAAGGCAGATGGTTATATGCTAGGCTGCTTCAGGGTCAGGGGACAGGCCAATCATTGGTACAAGGACATTTCTAAGAGCCCGTCATTCACAAAGCATGGTTCCAAGCTGGGTGTGTATTAGCAGGAAATAGGAACTTGTATCTCTTACCTTCTAGCAGTTTATATTCTTTTGAGGGTCAGAACTCAACTAAATGCAGTAGTGGAATAGCGTGTGAGGGAAGATCAAATCAATAAATACAAATTAATGCAGTACGAACTCAGTAATGTGTAATAGAAGCAAAAGCTGCATGAGACAAAGGTGATAAGTCTCTGGAGACTTAAGGCCAATTTCCTGGAGGAAATGTGGGGTTTTTTTATGTCTGACTTTGAAGAAGAAAAGAAATGTGTTAGCAGAGAGATGCTCGAAAGGCCTTCTCAGTGAATCGGGCATGTCTGGTTCTTGCCCACTTGTATGGTTTTCAAATTCATAGAAAAATATTTCCTTCTGTTGCTGTGTCTCCCAGCTGTTTGCTCTCTGAGGCCCGAGGTTTCCTCTCCCCCATCTTAAGAAGCTGAGAGTTTCAGCCAAGTGTGTCAGCCCATCTGACAACTTGTCTTCCCCTTTGGAGCCAGGCTGGTGATATTAAATGTCGCCGGCACATCTTGACAGATGGCCACCTCCTTCATACCAGTCACGCCCCAGCGATTCTGCTGTGAAGGGGCATGGCCCTCCGTCTTTGCCCCAGACCAGGTCACTGTCCTCAGATGTCTCCCCGGCCCTGAACCTGGGCTTCCGTGTGCTCCGGATGGGTGCAGGTTTCTTATTGTTAAAAAGCCTTCAGACGCGAAAGGGCTGCTGGACAGCTGCTTCTGACTCTAAAGAACCTCAGAAAAGTTCCTAGGCTGCGTGATGGAGAATAGTTTTGAAATCTTGACTTGGGGGGAAATAAACCCGTTTGAACAGATATTTCTCAAAGCAGCCGGGCTCTAACAGCTTCATTAGGAAACCTCCATTTTGCTCTCTCCCAAGGAGTCTTATTTTGCTGTTTGCCTCTCTCTGGTTTTCTAAATTAATCGTGAAAACATATTACTGACTTGGGGAGAAAGGGCTGAAATTACTTCCACCTGCTTTCTTCGATGTTACAAGACCATAAGATTTTAATTTACGCGTGTGAGACTCCATGAGCCCCCTAGCTTGCTTTGTGTGTGAGATATGAGCATTGCCTCTGCTCTTCCCCTGGGATGTTAGGGGACCGTACTCGGTACCTTTGGGGGAGCTGGGATGGAGAAGGAACCCGACCCACTTTTCAAAAACACTGCAGTGAGGCACATTCCTTAAGGAGCGAGGCTATCGAGCTGTTTTGGAAGCTGAATTTAGGAGGAGAACCACTTGGAGGTGGAAAGACGGATCTGGTCAAAGATTCTCGAAGGGAAGTTTCCTGTGAGACAAGGTCTCTGACCACCTGCCTGTAATGTCATAAAGACACCCAGATGGGGCACAACTGGAAGCTAACATCCAACGCAGATCCCCTTTGCCAAGCTGTGGGTCCTGGCAGGGGGCTGCATCTCCTAGAAGGAGTTTGCTGCTTAGAAGCCATGTGGACATCTGTGTACTATTCTCTTGAAACAGGCCTTTTCCTCATTCCCCCACCCAGAGAGGCATCTTTTTCTAACTTGCCCAGAGGCATTCTAGTCCAGCCATAGCTCTGTTGCCGCCCTACCTGTTTTAGGACATTTGCACTTACGCCGGCATTTAAGACTTGAATACCCACATTGAGCATTCCCATGTAGATAAAAATATTCTTCTTCTTGCAGATCAGTGGCTGTGCTCACAGAGTGCATGAGGAACAAGATGCTGGCCAAATTCTTCCGGGAACGTCAGGAAACTTTGAAACACTCCCTGCCTCTGGGCTCCTATCTCTTAAAACCAGTTCAGCGGATTCTCAAGTATCATCTGCTTTTGCATGTAAGCGTCTGCCTGCGCTCGAGGACTTTCCGAGGGATGGGGATTTTGTGTGTATATATTAAGTTTAGGGGCAAAAAAAAATCAGAACAGGCTGGAGACATATGGAAATACTTTCTGCGCTCATGCTTTACAACTGACTAATCTGCTTTGAGGAATTAGAGATATTTATATTCTAGGCCTGCAGCCCCATTGACAACTGCCAAGTAAAAAGACTCGTTTTAGCCCTGATTCTGTCAGGCCTTAGAAGTACCTGATGCTGGACAATGACAGGTTCAGGCGGGGAGCTATCATCTTAATAAAAACCAGATTGTTAATGTTTTATTTTATTTCCACGAGCCCAGATTCAGTAGGCAGTTGGGAGGGAGAGCTGTTTGTCATAGATTGGCATTCGTATGAGAAGAGGCCGAAAAGAGAGCAGACGCTGCTGAGCAGCGTGCTGAATGATCTGTGAGCTGGGCTCAGTGTCGCTTCAGGGCATCTTTGTATCATTTTCCATTATTTATACAAAATACCAGGAGACTTTAGAAACAAAGTAACTCTCACATTCTCATTTCTTATCCTCTAAGGATATTGATAAAAATGGAAATAAGTTTGGGGCCAGCCCAGTGGTGCAGCCATTAAGTTCACGTGCTCTGCTTTGGTGGCCTGGGGTTCCCCAGTTTGGATCCTGGTGGCAAACCAACACACCACTCATCAAGCCACATCATGGCAGTTTCTCACATATAAAATAGAGGAAGACGGTCACAGATATTAGCTCAGGGCCAATCTTCCTCAGGAAAAAAAAGAAAAAGGAAATAAGTTTTATTGAAAGTAGTTTTCATTCTGTAAGTAGGATCAGATTGCCTTTCCAAGACAGTTAGGTGGTTAGGAGCCGAACTCTGGGGCAAGGCTGCCTAGGTTTCAATCCTGTAAATTGCCCGTGTTCACTGTGGCTCACAGGCAGTCAATAAAAATAAGCTGTTATTTTTAATACCATATTAAAAATCTTAAAAAGGTTTTAATCCAGAGTTCTTCTCTCTATATCAATGTGCCTGCAATTTGTATGTATCTCTTTTTGAATGATTGCAGGTTTCTAACTTGGATAATCCTTCCAGGTTTGCTCAGTTCACAGACATTTAAAATTTTAACAACTCTTAGGGTGTAACTTGACCAAAAATTTCTCAGCTTTGTCTATTTGCCTGGGTGACTCCTCTTTGTGTCCTGTGAAACCACATCAGAGGTTTTACTTTAATTGTTAAATTGATATTCGTGACCTCTTAGATTAGTGGGATTAATTTGCCAAATTAGCGTCCGAATCATTCTTAAATAAATAATGGCCGCCCCAGAATGGATGTCTGCTGGCTTCTGCTAACATGGCATTTAAGACTGTGTCCCAAGAATCTCTAGCTCTGGCCTTCTGGACAGTGAGGTGGCCATCCATGAAAAAAAAATCTGAGGTCTCAGTTACTTAAGCATGTCAGGTGTAACAAGATCCTTACGAAAAGTTAATTGATAGGAAGAAGAGCCTTTACCCTCTGAATTAAGAGGGGCTGTCTGAGTCAGCTCGAGATGCTATAAGAAAGTGCTGGGGACTGGTGGCTTATTTCTCATGGAGCCTGGAGACCCGAGATCAGGGTGCCAGCACCATTGAGTTGTGGTGAGGGCTGTCTTCTGGGTTGCAGCTGCTGAGTTCTCCTTGTGTCCTCACCTGGTGGAAAGAGCCAGGAGAGCTCTCTGGAGTCCCTTTCCTAAGGGCACTAACCCCATCCCGGAGGGCTCCCCCCTCACGACCTTATGCTTCCCAAAGCCCCACCTCCTAACACCACACAATGGGGGTTCGTATTTCAACATACGAATTTTGGGGGGACACAAACCTTTAGTCCATAACAGCTGGCAATGAAGAAAAGAGGGAAGAACAGTGGTTAAATTAATGGAAAACTAACTTCCGGTTGCCTTTGAAGTATTTTTGCTTTTAGAGTGTCCCTTCTATGTCATTCACCTCGCTTCAAAGGTGTGCGGCCATCCGTGAAGATCCCCACAGGAACATGCTCTCAACTCCTGAGTCTGTTTATTGATGAGCGGGATGGCCTCTCAGATTAAAAGAAGAAATCATTATTTTTTTTAAATTTGCTGTTGATCTTGAACTTAGCCAGGAGTTATTAGTTTAGTTGTATGGTTCCACAGGGCCTTTCGAACAGCTGAGTCTGAGTGTGGAAAGAAAATGTAAATTCCTTTCCAGGTTCTAGCTAGATGGAAATCTTGAGTACTTGGGAAAAATAAAGATTTGTAAAGTATGACTATAAAATAATGGAACTGATCTTTGTAATTATACCAGAAGATTCAGCCTCCACCCTTTAGCTTGACAATTATGTATGATAAATGTCATGGAAAAGATCTAATGGATTATAATATCTTCTTACTGGTTTACATAGTTATGTAGGGTTACTGTATTATTGTTTTAAGAAGATATAGCTTCAATTTGCTAAGCATTTATTGACCCCAGCTCTCTGGTGGACATTGTTGGGAAGATAAGGGTTAAAGGAACAAGGCAATCGATAGTCCCTATCCTAAGATTCTTGAGGAGTCTTGGGATGTGTGTCTTATGTGCTGAACAGAGTCAGAACAGAGATCGTGTCCCTTCCTCATCTCCCTGGGATTGCGGGACTCCAGTGCCAAGCCGAGTGCTGATGTAACACACTGTGACCATCAGGCAGCGACTACTTGATCCGTGAGATCTTTCTCAGCACTCCGAAGGACTGTCTTCAGTGACCTTCCTGTCAACTTTAAAGCCTTGACTGCCTGAAATGCACTTGCTATAGGAATGTTTTTCAAAGATCACGGTCCATTATATTTTCAAGTCTGTTACATATTAAGTCCTATGCGAGACATTTTACTTCCTCTAGGAGGAAAAAAAACAAGTCAATTTTCTATCTTGTAAGAATGAGACCTATGTTACATTGGCCACTAGAAAGCTCAGAAATCTCTAACTATACTGTCAACTCTCGTGTCTGTTATACTAACTATGATATCTCTGAGACTTAGTGGCCTGTGCACGTGTTTTGTTTTTATCCTCCTTGTCATGAAATTCTAATCTACTTCTATTTTTCCTAGCTCCCTCTTTATTCCCATTTTACCATTTTGTTGCAGATGCTTCTGATAAGTTATCTCAGCATCTTAAGGAATGATGGCAGTGTATAAATAAATAAGCAAAAATAAAATATGAAGAACTGATCATAGAGGTGCCATTTGTTTCATTGGCTATATGAGAAAAAAAATCTGAAAACCAGTTCTTGTCTTTTTCAAGGAAATAGAAAATCACCTTGACAAGGACACAGACGGCTATGACGTGGTGCTTGATGCTATAGACACGATGCAGCGAGTGGCCTGGCACATCAATGACATGAAGCGGAAACATGAGCACGCAGTCCGGTTACAGGTGGGCCCCCGAGATGGCAGTGGCTGGCGGTGCTGTGGAGGCACGATTTACTGTCATTTTCCAAATCAGACATTAAGGCTGCACAAGTGTCACACCTCATTGGGGGTCTTATCATTGTTCTCCCGGAAGAAAGATCAGGACACTGATACTACAGATCATTGCTGAAGGTGGCTATTTGTGAGAAAGTTACATGGTAACTTTGAAGCTAACAGTTTGCTCAGAGCCCCTTCAGTGACCCCAGTTAAAATTTGAATCTCCCCAGGCCTTCTTGTCTATTACAAATAAGTAACTCTTGTTGCAAGAGGCAAACTATTTAAAGGGTTTTCAAGCCTCTGTTCCTCTTGCACTAATTCCTGCAGAGTCATGAGGTGGGGTATGTGTGGTAACAGGGCAGGGGACTCAGAGAAAGGAGAGCTAAGTCTGGAACCACGCCCTTTGGGACGAGACTACCATTTCATTTTAGATTCCTCATTTTTGAAATGAGACAGGCCAGGGATTTGCTAAGATCCCTTCCAGCACCAACATTTTTGAGCCCCAAATCCCTGGGAGCTTCTGATAAATGCTAAGCCAGTGATCATGTCCCGGGCACCTCAAAGGATGTGCTATTTAAAAACAAAAGGTCATGTGGTTCCAGAGGCTAGTCCTAGGCTCCTGCTTGTCCCTGGAGTGAGATATAAAAACCCAGAGTGACCCCATGCTATTCAGGGCACCTACACACCACTCAGGGAAAAAAGATACATTATTTGGCCCATAAGCCCAAGCAAAACTGTAGGTTTCATCTCTAGGCAGCCAGAGTGTGGTGTATGCAACTGACCATCAAAAGTCAAAGGAAGACGGCTTCTAATCTTGCAGGCTGTGTCTGGTTTTGCAGCAGTAAGAAAGGTTTCATGCTTCATCATTCAAGCTTTTTGCGGACATAATGTTAGACATAACGTCTATTGCATATTTAGAAATGGCCCCATGACTGGTTTTTCGTACCTTATGAATCTGGCATTCTGAAGACACTACTAAATTAGGCTCTGACTCAGACTATCTCCATTTCCACCCATTTCTACTTTCAACCAATGAAATTTTAGGTTGCCTTGTGGGCTGCTTCATTAGATGCTATTTGTGAATGTTTTCATTTTTCAAAATAATAAAATCAGCTTCCTTAAAAAACGTTGATGTGGGAGGCCAGCCTGGTGGCAGAGTGGTTAAGTTTGCATGCTCCACTTCAGCAGCCTGGGGTTTGCAGGTTCGGATCCCAGGCACAGACCTAGCACTGCTCATCAAGCCATGGTGTGGTGGCATCCCACATAAAATAGAGGAAGATTGGCACAGATGTTAGCTCAGGGCCAATCTTCCTCACAAAAAATAAAGATTAAAAAAAAGTTGATATGGATGTACAGTAAATCCCAAAGAAACTTCAAAGTCATGTTATCAATTTATATTTACCAAGTTCCATGGAAAACATCGTGGTAAAGAAATGTGCATTTCCTTTCCCCAAATAAATGGGATTAAGATCAGGAAATTTCTAGGAAGACGTATCTTGTGTGATTTTCCACAAGCTTTGGTTTTGAGTTACCTTTATGGGGTGTGGACTTCACATTCTGGAAGCGGGTTTCCAAGTCAATAGCTCTGAAGCTTTTTGTCCAGAGAGTCGGGGAAGGATGCCTATCTAAGAAGGTCACATACCAGTGGCCTCTTTCGCTAGCTTTTGAAAGACTTAACGGCTGCTGCCAGCCATAGTAGAGGGCTTATCAAAGAATGGAAAGAAGTAATGGGCAACTCGTCAACTGACAGCTTGACTCATTTTCATGAACACTTAAGTGATACCACCCATAAACGTAGATTTATGTCTTGGGTCCTTAGACATCATTGCACACCATGTAGATCCATTGGACACCATGTAGGTCCATTGGACACCATGTAGATCCACTGAATACCATGTAGATCCATTGCACACCATGTATATCCATTGGACACCATGTAGATCCACTGGACCCCGTCACAGACATTGAGACACCATTCTCAAGGCTCAACATTGGGCCCCCTGTCCTTGCTGCCTTACCTTCCCACCTCCTGTCTGATCACATGGAACGTTCACCGTTTCAGGAGATACAGAGTTTGCTCACTAACTGGAAGGGGCCGGACCTGACCAGCTACGGGGAACTGGTGCTCGAGGGAACCTTCCGCCTCCAGCGGGCCAAGAATGAGAGGACCCTCTTCCTCTTCGACAAGCTGCTTCTCATCACGAAGAAGAGAGACGACACATTTACATACAAAGCTCACATCCTGGTAAGTCTGAAGACTGGTTGCGGGCAAGGACTGCAGTTGCCTGTTGCGTTCTCTTCCAAGTGGGCCTCACCCTCTCTCTACTCTCCTGCTCAGTGTGGCAACCTCATGCTTGTGGAGGTGATACCCAAGGAGCCGCTCAGCTTCAGCGTCTTCCACTATAAGAACCCCAAGCTGCAGCACACAGTTCAGGTAACAGCAGCGCCCTCGCCACCCTGCCAGGCTCACTCTGGGGAATGGTGAGCGCCCTGTGCCAGGTGGCCTTTCTAGAACTTTCTGGCCACATGGTGTATTTTCCATCTTGTCAGAGGGTTGTAGGAGCATCTGAATCTTGGGAGTGGTGGAGGCGTGAGTTGTCTGACTGTCTAACTCTCCTCCTGGCAGGCTAAGTCCCAACAAGACAAACGCCTGTGGGTTCTGCACCTGAAAAGACTGATCCTGGAGAATCATGCGGCAAAGATTCCGGCTAAGGTAAGACAGGGAGGTCAACAGACAGTAAAACGTAAAGGAATTCAGGTCCTGGGAGGGCCGCCTGATGGGAATAAATGTTCCACTTCAAAATAAAGAAAACTGAGAGAGAGGCTGCTTAAGGGATCAACTAAACCAGTCGTTTATACTGAAAAGATTCACATGTAGGGAGAGGCTGTGGAGAGTTTTGGGGTTTGAAAGAAGGAAAAAGAGAAGACTGTAAGAAAATGTCTTGAAAGCTAGTTGAGAATAGAGTTTTGAGAATTATTCAAAAGCGCACCAGGCACCTACAGTGAATAAAACTAGCTGAGGTTTCGTGGGAATGCTCGGGAAACAAGATCCTGACTCAGGTGTGCAGGAATTTGTAGAAAAGGGAGCCAGCCATATAACAATGAACGTTTGCTTAAAAACAATGAATTAATAGAAGTCTAAGCCAAGTGTTGTGGAAGGTTACAGTGTTCACTTACAGTCAAGTGGGGAGAAGGACAATGCCTTTTACCTCAGTCTTGAAGGATGAGGAGTATCTTTATTAAGTGGGAGGAAAGGAAAAGGAAAACCAAGCTGAGGGAACAGCATAAACGAAAATACAGAGATGTGAAGGGCTGCATTGTATTCACAACACACAGATGGTGCCAAGACAGAAGGGCTGAGTCCTCAGGAGATGGAGTAAGAGGTGAGGCTGGAGAAGTGGAAGGCAGTCGACCTGTGAAGGGCTTTGAACGCACACACTGATGAGTCTGGATTGTGTTGGCGGTGGGAAACTACTGAAGGTGTTGGAGTAAGGGGGTGACACAGTGAGCCCTGTGTTCCAAGCGTGTAACTTTAAGGTCAAATAAGACATGTGAGTGGGAGGAGCAAGATTGGAGGCAGGAAGAGATTTGGCAAGCCACCACAATAGTCTAGAAAGAGATGAGGGGCCCTGCCAGGCAGCCACAGCATCAGAGGGGGCGCAGAAGCCAAACCCATCACGGAGGCAAAGGGAAGAGGATTTGTGCACTGGGTGCATGAGGAGAGGGAGAAATCGGAGTCAAGGATGCGTCGGGCGTTGGGCCAAGAGGATGGTGGTGTGAGTTCCCAGGGAGGCTGCAAAGGAGAGGAACCAGTTGGTTGGGAGCGAGAGGGAGGAGTTCTCAGTGTGGCTCGTGCTGGGGCAGGTCAGCTGCAGGTAGAAATTCAGGTCTAGGCAGCCGAGGGTCTGGAGGCCCTCTCTACACAGTCATTGAAGCCCTGAGATTTGATAGGGTGGCCCACAAAAATGTGTAAAGGAAAGAAGAACCTTGGGAATCCCAACATCTAAGTGGTCTGCAAGGGGGTGGGATTTGGAGAACAATCAAAGGAAAGTGGCCAGTGAGGTGGTAAGAAAGCTAGAGGAGGAAGGTGTGGTAAGGAAGGAAAGAGTCTCGAAGAGAGGGAGTGGAGCAAGAGTCTTGAATGCTGAGAGCCCAAGGCAGATTCGAACAGAATAGCAGATATTCGCTTTGGCAACTAAGAGATAAGAGGGAGATCGCAGTGGGTTGAAGAGAAAGGGGGAAGTGAGAAGGAACAGACTGGGCGTAGGCTTTTTTTTTTTTTTTTTTAACAAAGTTCAGAAAAGACAAAAGGTGGTAGTTAGAGGGGAGACAAGATCAAAGCAAGATGCTTTGTGTAGATGAAGGATGCCATGGACATAAACAGGCTGAGGGGAAGGAGATAGTAAAGTTAAGAGGAGAGATGCTCATTTGAATGCGCCCCTGGGCAGGTGGCAGGACAGGATCAAAAGCACCATAGTGTACAGTTCATTGTGGAAAGGGCCAGAAACATCTTCTCTGAGCTGGGAGAGAATAGAGATGAGAGAAGATAGAGTAACTTTGAGGTGGACTTGAGGGAAGATAAAGGGTTTGATTTCCCCAAAGATGGAGGGTTTGGTTTGATGATGTCATCTGCCGAGTGAGTGAAGCAGAGGTGGCATTGGGTACCTGAGGGAATGTGGACAAGTTCAGAACACTTACTAAAAATTGGACCAGAGCGTCAGGAGGGATGACTACAAGAATTTGTGGAAAGCATCTGAGACCCGACTGAAGCTGGCCACCGTGGATCAGTGTGAGGAGGTCATTTGCAAGTCTGCCCAGCAACTTGGAAACGCGGGTTGAGGAAGCGTGGTGCGCGTGGGTTCTCCGAGTTGGGGGTTTGTTGGAGTATGAGGAGTACGGTTAACAGGGCAAGAGAAGGGAGGGTGCCAGTCAGCACGTAATGGCAACGATCGAGCATGATTTCCAGGCTGAGTGGCAAGTGCACCCACCTGGGAATAGAGGCCTGGGTTGAAGGATTGCTGGTCTTGAAAAGTCGGAGAACTGGTTCATCAGGAGTTACAGGTGGAGAGCTGGGAAGGTGGGAATGTAGAGTTCTGTACTTGAAGAAGGGACTTCTGGCGCCCTGCCTTAGAGCTAGGGCGGTTCTGGGGGATGATAAGGCTCTGGGGGCGGCCATGAGGCCAGAATTCTGTGTTGCTGTTTTGGAGTGGAGCAAAAGGTCATCAGAGATAAAGTGAACTAAGGTGAGGGTGGAGAATGGATGGTGAAATGGTCCATGCTGGGGCGGGGAGGAGTGAAGTGGAGCAGAAAAATGGAATGATGATCATGAGAGCAGAACTGGGTGGAAAATAAGGAAATGGAGATTTCCGAGAAAGGAGTCTACTTTGCTCTTTGTATATTTTTTGAAAAGCACTGAAGCCTGTTCTCAGGCTGTCAGCAGTGACTTTGAACCCAGGAAATGAATGGGCGTAGGTGTGTTCTTTGACTTAAGCATGAGTCTCATTTCATCGAGGTGTTCCAAGATGTAAGGCAGCTCATGCAGAGAGAACTGCGTCTTCTTCCTGGTTAGTCATTAGGTTGCTGGCCCTGTGCCTTGGAATGCCCTTCTGGGCAATGGCGAAGTGTCTTTGATATGCCTCACCTATTGTTTACCTGTCTACTAGGAAAATCAGAACTGCCAAGGGATTCTGAAAGGCAGATATAGGCCATTACAAAACAAGACTAGCTTGCGTACTGCCCTCGTTCTCCCACACGAGGGGTGTGTGTTCCAGGCAATTTTCCCTTTATGTACTTTTTTGCCCAAGTTCTTGATCCTTTTAGAATCTAAGCAGTATTTTTTTCAGCTACAACTTCTTGAGCACACGTACCCTGTGCTAAGTACTTTCGATTCTTATTTCACCCCCCCGCAAAGCACCTTATGAGATAGGTCTTATTCTCTCCATTCTAGAGAAATGAAAACAGAGGCTCAGAGATGTAAATTACATTGCCCAAGTTTATATAGTTAGTACCTCACTGAGTCCGGATTCAAAGCCAGGTCAGTCTGGCTCCAAAGAGCGTCTTAACCACGTTGTTCCCAGGGAGCAATGAAAGCACACTTATTTAATATACTTTATCCACTATAATGTTATAATAATTTTGTGTGTTGTTTCAGCGGGGTTATTACCAAGTTGAACTTTTCACTTCTTTCCTCAAGACTATTTCTTAATGATATGAACAGAGCTGTTGGGAATTGGTTAGTGTATGTATTCCTCCCTACCTCCTCCCAGTCCTTGCCTTCAGTGATGGTCCCTGGCTGACTCCTAGTGGAAAATGTGGGAATCGTACTTTCTGGAAATTAAATGTCAAGACAGGGAAAACAATACTGAGTTCTTGAAGTCAAGTTTATAAGTACCAGGAAACTTCTGGGAAATAGCCATATTGCCTATTCACAGACATGGTATGTAAATTAACTCTCGTCGGATTAATTGAGAATAAAGGTGAAAGTAGACTTCTGCATCTTATATATCCACGTGGTTCCATAAATGTACTTCACAGAAACTGAGCTGACATTTGTTTGAAATTAACTCGGACTAGCAATCTCAAACTCTGAAAATATGATAAAAAAAAATCTCAGTATTATAAAAAAAATCTAAGAGTTTGTTTTCTCGAAATTAAGGTGACTGCATCAAGGGTTTTTTTAACTGATTTTTTTAAACTAAATATGATTGCCACTTAGCTTAAATATTTCTACTGTGATATCACAGATTGTGGCAAAAGACAAGTAAAATTATTTTTAAGGTTATTTTTAGCATAATGTCTGTAGGTTAAATTACACTACCATCGAAAAATGAAAATGACATAAAAGGAGCAAGAAAGCCTATCTAAATTAGTTTTTTCTTCTTTGAATCCTCAAGCAGAATGATGCATGTTGGAGCAATTAACTTAATCTTTTCCTAGTCCCCTAAGCATTGATAGCATGTGGGCACAATTACAACACAAGAAGCCTCAGAGGTTGGGGTTGAAGTGGGGAGAAGCGTATGTGCTGAGGAAGCCAGAGTCAGGGTTTATCAGGCCCGATGGTAACTTAGAGGGTGGTTGCTATCTAATGTGAGTCAAGGGCCCATCATTGGGTCCTAGTAGCAACTGTGAAAGGTGGGTCCTATCTTACCGTCTTAGGCTTGAGGAAACACATTCAGAGATGTGAGAGCACCCACCTCGTTAAGTGCCAGAGCTGGGATCACAATCCATGCCCTTCAGACGGCAGCTCTTTCTCCCCCTTGGAGAGCTTCTAGGGCACACGAAAGGGATGGTAGGTGCAGGGGTGCGGTAGGGAGCCAGGAGAGTTAGCTGACGATAATGGCTAACTCTATAGCTATTTGGAAAGAGGAAAACAGGAGAAACTTCCAGAAACCGTTTTTGCAATCAACTCAAAGTAGTTATAAGGCCCCAGTGATATGGTGGTGTAGATCCTCGGCCCTGTCCCTCGAGCTTTGGGTTCAGTAGATCAGGGTTGGGTAGCAGGAATCTGCATTTTATGATAAGCGGACCAACAGATGCTAATGATCAGCTGGGTTTCAGAAATTTTAGCGGAAGGTTCCCCTCCTTTCTCTCTTTCTCCCTTCGTCCTCCTACCTCCCTTTGTCTCCCTCCCTCCTTCCTTTCTTCAGTCCATCCACCCACCCACCCCTCCACATAGGGCCTGCAAGCTTAGCTCTGCAGCATCAATTGGCAGCTCCTACCACCCACATGGGGGCGCTCATCTGTTTGATTCCCTTGAACTATGTGTTAATGCCTAAAAGAAATGAGTTTTTTTTAAAGCTTTTCAAAATCCCCTTATTCACGTGGGGTAAGACCTGTATAAGGATTGGTAGTTTAAAGAAGAAACAAAAAAAGATGATTGCAGTTATAGCTATGCCTTCTTTCTTTCAGGCCAAGCAAGCAATACTTGAAATGGATGCCATTCGTAAGTTTTGTCTTCTAAACTCAACTTGAAATTTCATCGTCAACTTGTGCTTGTCACGTTTTCTGTCTTAAAGTTTATAAAAATGTCAGTTGTAAGAAAGTAGCTGCTCTCTGCTCACTGTTTTAACGAATCGAGCCAGTGGACAGTATAATCTCTTCCTAACACATTGACTCGGTTCTACACTGATTTCACCTGGTTTATCTGTGAGTCGCCTGATGACTGGCCACGTATCTAGGTCTCTGTATCAACTAAACAATGTAAGATATGCTTCCAGGGTCAACTCTTAGCCCCACCTCCACCACCACCAAAATTTAAGCTCCCGCAGTGCATTTCCCACCTCACCCCATTGAGAAAATCTGTGTTGATTATCTGCAAGAATCATGCTAGCTAGATAGTTACTGGTTTTCCTGATGCTGCACAAATTTTAGATTACAACTGCCTCCCCTCACCGTGTGATTGTATTTCTAGGCTTATAAAAGCAGGCAGAGAATAAATAGAAGTGAGGTCTTTCCTATAAAATGAGTCCTTGTTCAACGGCACTTACCACATCCTTGTTATCTCCCCGATTAAATGGAATGAAGAGAAACAATGACTATAAACACTGACAACCAGATCTGACAGAAACTTTTTATTTTATTTTATTTTTAATATTTATTTATTTATTTATTTATTTATTTATTTGAGGAAGATTAGCCCTGAGCTAACATCTGCTGCCAATCCTCCTCTTTTTGCTGAGGAAGACTGGCCCTGAGCTAACATCCGTGCCCATCTTCCTCTGCTTTATATGTGGGATGCCTACCACAGCATGGCTTGCCAAGCAGTTCAATCTCCGCACCCGGGATCCAAACTGGTGGACCCCGGGTCGCCGAAGCAGAATGTGCGCACTTAACCACTGTGCCACCGGGCTGGCCCCCTGACAGAAACTTTGATTTAAAACTTTCAAAATAACTTTCGTTTGAAGAATCTTTCCCCAAGTGCAAACACTGATTCAGTTACCCTCCAACCTGCCAGTGGATAACTCTCCAGCAGAAACAGGAAGTGTTACCAAAGTAGAAAGATGAGCCCCGATGCCACTGTGGTTGAGATTCCCCATTTCATGTCCAGCAGATCCTGAGAAGTGATGCTAGGTGGTCCCAGGCTAGGCCTCACTGCCCTGTTTTCTTTATTTTTATTTTTTTATTTTTTGCTGGGAACGATTCACCCTGAGCTAACATCTGTTCATCTGTTGCCGGTCTTCCTCTCTCTTTTTTTTTCTCCCCAAAGCCCCCAGCATATAGTTGTATATTCTAGTTGTAGGTCCTTCTAGTTCTTTATGAGCTGCCACCACAGCGTGGCTACTGACCGATGAGTGGTGTGGTTCCACACCAGGGGAATGCTGAAGCAGAGCACATGGAACTTAACCGCTAGGCTATGAGAGCTGGCTCCCTGTTTTCTTTAAATCCCCAGGTGTTTTTCAGTGGAAATCTCTTTAAGAATTTTTTTTTAATAGAAAGTGCTCTGAAGAGAGGGTGAGGCCATGGATGGGCAAACTAGGAGGAAAGATGAAGAATGTGAGGACGTGGAGGAGCCAGCTGTTACTGTGACTAGCTCTCTTCAGCAAAATTATTTACTTATTCCCAGGCTGTGGGCTCGCACTTGGAAACCAGGAAGATTCTAGGAGTGCACAGAATGATTTCCAGCCACTAATTGGTGCCACATGCTTCTCTTCCAGGCCCAGGACTAGGCCAGAACAACTCAGCCTGTGAAAATAACCTTATTTGCCCTACCCTCTCCTTGGACTTGGCTGGGTATGAACAGAGTAGGCCAGTCCATTGGACCAAATGACCTCATTTATATAACTTTTCCACTGACACTGGAGAACAGTATGTGGTCTTTACAATCCTCAGAACTCTCTGGAACTTTAGACGCCCGTCAGGAGCCTTAATCCCAATTTGAAGAACACTGGTTTACAGTTGCATCCTAAAATTTTCTGTCCTCAGCCTTCAGGGTGCAGATGGTCATTGAATATGCTGCGCTACTTTAGGATCAGACCAGATTTTCTTAATCCAAAGTCTGTGTAGCCTTAGAAAGGGTGGAAAGACATAAGCTATGAAATTAAATGAAAACCCCCTTCCCAGTAAGAGAAAGTGTTCATCAGATGTTCAAAGGAGCAGTGTCTAGAAGAATACTGAGTCACTGCGCTGGACGACAGCTTCCACGGGGCGGGAAGGACTCGATGTCCTCCACCACCGCCCTGGGCAGAAACGCCCGAGAAATGGTCACTTAGATTGAATTCTCCAGACGGTTTTACCTTGACAGGACCTCTATTGTGGCCCCTCCCTGAAGTCTATCAGGAACCTTGGTAACAAGTTCAGCTGCTGAGATTTTTATTTGAGTGGAGTCTTCCGACCTCTGTGGGTCATAGAGTTGCCGTTGATTCTGAGTGGCAGGAGGGAGTTACTGCACCTTACACCGTTTGACTGTCTAGGAAGGGTAAAGCCAATGGGTATAACTCTTTCTGCCAGAGGGTGGAAAAGGACAGTACATAGAAAGCGTGTGCGTGCGTGCATGTGCGTGCGTGTGCATGAGAGAGAGAGAAGGCAGCTCAACTGGCTAGCCCACTCCTGGAAGTCTCACAGAAAGCTCAGGATACATGTTCAACACCAATTAAGGAAGGAGGCATTGTATCCGTGCCTGATGAAAAGGAATAATTCAGAGCTATTCAAACCAAGTCGTACCCATTTTCTGCAAAGTCCCTGCACCCCTCGTTCTTACCGATGCATGTGGTTATCTTTACAGATTATCCAGGCTTCTGTTACAGTCCTGATGGAGAGACGAAAGCATTTTGCGGTTCTAAAGATGGGTCTGCCCCGTATCGGCTGAGAAGAAAGTCTGGTAAATAGGGTGTTGTAATCAAAATTTCATCATTATGGGGGGACTAGTAATAAAGGTCCCTTTCAGTCTGACAAAGGGCATTTTCTTTCTGGTTTGGTGTTGTTTTTTTGATGAGGAAGATTGGCCCTGAGCTAACGTCTATGCCAGTCTTCCTCTATTTTGTATATAGGATGCTGCCACAGCATGGCTTGATGAGTAGTGCGTAGGTCTGCGCCCAGGATCCGAACCCATGAACCCCAGACCGCTGAAGTAGAACACGTGAACTTAACCACTATGCCAGAGGGCTGGCCCCTTCTTTCTGGTTTTTGAGCTCATTGCCAGTCTGAATGCATTCGAGGCTGCCAAAGATGGGGCTCTCTGGCTTTTGTTCTAAAACTCTTTTCTACTTAACTCTGTTTTCTAGTGAATATAAAACATATCCGTCAACTAATTTTGCTTTGTATAGCATCTTACCATTGGCACACAGGTACTTAAACCCTATTTACTATTGCTCGTGGAAAAACATATGCTATAAATGACATAAAAAGATTATTCCAACCTAAAATTGTAACACACGCTAGCTTTACCAGACTCCATGTAGCACTCCCTTAGCCCTCAGATTTTTTTATTTGAATCAGTGTTTGTTGAGTGCCTGCCTAATCCCCTGCATTGTGCTGAGGGCTGGGAGTGCAAGGATAAACAATATGCGTGATTCCTGCTTGCAAGGAGTTCACAGTCTAGTGCGAGAGTCAGAAAAGGTGAACAAATACCAGTGTGTGTGATGGAGCTGTGGCAGAGGTGGATGGAGGGAAGAGTGGAGAGACAAAGGAGAGAGAAGGCTTCACAGAGCGGAAGACCAGAACCCCAGGTGGCATCTGGGGGCTGAGGAGGCAGGTCAGGGGCGGGCACAGCACATGCAGAGGCCCTGAGACTTGAGCTAGCCTACCTTAGGTCAGACCTCCGTTGCCGGTCGTTTGGTCCGGCTGGCACATGGGATGGAGCTGGGGTGGAGGTGGAGGTGGGCAAGGTGTAACGAAAGGAGATGTGGCTGCAGAAGATGCAGATACGGTCCTGATCGTGGAAGGCCAAGGAGGCCAGGCAGAGGGTTGGAACTCGATCCTGCAAGGATTTTAAGCAATGAACTTGGGAAAAAGAGAATTTTGACCTGATGCAGAGAATGAAGTAGGCAGCAAGACCAGGTAGCAGGCTGTCCCTCTAGTCTGGGTGAGAGATGGTGACAGCTTGGATTAAGACAGTGGAGACTGAGCTGGAGCATGACTGGGATCTCACAAGACTGTGATGGATGAAAACAGGAGACATTTCGAAGGACGTCCTGGTCACTAACTTGGGAGGGTAATGTCAGTGACAGCCGAGGTAGGAAATAGAGATGAAGGAGCAGATATGGGGGAGACCACTGAGCTGAGACTTGCCGAGTTTCCTAGCTCATGGGCACATTGGGGAAATGTCAGATTGGCAGTTGGCATTTGAGGTCTGAGGCTTGGGACAAGCACTGGGGATAAGAATATAAAATTGAACATTATCAGCTTATAGGTGGTAGTTAAAGCTAAGGAAGGTTGGTTTGCTTGTTATGTGGCTCCTGATTGCAAGCTTAATGTTTATCTTACAATGTTGATGGAGTGAATGTCTTGCTGCTAAGTATCTCTAAGCAATGGGGATGATAAAAACTTTTTAGAGCTCAGTTAATTTGCCCATAACGTAATAACTCATTTGTAAAGAAAAAGTCTTGATTTGGTTTTGCAAATGATGCTGGCTTTCTTTTTTTCTCCCAGAACCTTCCTCAAGATCACATAAAGTTTTGAAGACAAGTGGTAAGTCCTAAAATATATTTTCTTTTTCCACTCTTATTGATATACAGGTGAAGTACAGACTGACAGATTTGAATACAGAAGGATTAACTTCTCTAAGTCAAAGTGCTCTGTTATAAAATGTGAAGCAAATGATGTAAAATGTTTGCAATATAGATAACAGGCATAAAAAGATTAATATTATATAAAGAAATCCCATACCTCAAAAAGAAGAGACGAAGGACTCTTTTTTTAAAAGGCAGAGAATATAATTAGGCAGTTTTACAGAAGAAATACAAACTGCCTGTAAAATTTATAAATGGTCACCCATATTAGTAATCAGAAAAACCATACATTTAATTGACACAAATGGGGGGAGAAGCCATGAGCTTGGCCAAAAGATAGACAAAAATTGGCACTCCGAAACTATTGGTGGGAGCATCAATTTCTGCAGATTTTTGGAGCAAGAGTTGATAGTGCCCATTTAAATTTAAAATGCGCACTTGCCCTTGACCCAACAATTTCACTTTTATAAATTTCACCATGTACACTTGCCATATAGAAGCATTCACGCAAATGTGGACAGATCTGTGTGTGTGCGCTTTGCAGTTTGTAAGAGGATACCGCATAAAATGCCCATCTAGTGGGAAATGTTCAGTTAAGTTGTAGTGTATCGTCAAATGCTGCATGGAACATTCTGCAACTGTCAAAAGAGTGTCCCTATATATTTGCATATTGCACCTCTATATTAAAAACTAAACAGAACTGTGCACTGTGGTGGGATGGGGTCAATGAGTATGGGACCCGGGAAGATGGACATCAAACTGTTGAGACTGGTTGCCTCCACAAGGTGGGAATTGTGGAGATTCGACCACTTTTTACTTTATATGCATCTGTAATTAAACAATTTTTACAGATGAAACACACGTAATTAGGCCGTCTATAAAGATGTAAATCTCTCCCCACAGTCCCACTTGCACCACCCGTTAACGCTGCGTGAAGGCGCCCCTGTTGATAAATGCTACGTCTTTCAGTTAAAACCAAGAAAATGTCTAAAAATTAACAGAAGCATAATCTTATGTTTAAATGATTTTCATGGCTTAGGATGTGTGGGGTTTTTTTCAGGTAACATATTTGGGGGGAGCTTTTGAAATTTATTAACATGGATTGATCCATTGCTCTCAGGGATTAAAGAAGATGCATAACACTCAGCTGTATGTCAGGCTGTTTTACATACAGTATAGGATAGATATAGGATAACTGAGACTCATTCTCTGAAAATTGGGTCTAAAGGGCCCATGAAACCTCTCGGGCTTCAATTATTAACAGTGTTTAAAAGTCTTATAAAATATTAGTGCTTACCTATGTATGAGATACATTTTTAATTCTCAAACTTAAAAAAAACTTTTATTTTTCAGAAACAGCACAAGACATCCAAAAGGTAAGCACTCTCACATTTCTTATTTTGAAATGTCGGCATTAGGGACCCTTTTAGAGCTCATCCCCGGCCTGCCTGCCAAGTATGAACAATTATTTCACATTTTGAAATCAATTTAAGTGAGGACTCCCACTTATCAACATCCTCCCCCACCCCCTGCTTCATCTCTCAGAACTGAGACAATGATTTCTTCATCCCTCTGCCCCACCTCTGGCCCAGAAGCTACAAGGTTGCCCTAGGATCTTACACTGCACAGTGCTAGTGTGGCCCACGCCACGTGGCGCTGTGCCTCTGTGTGTGTGAGACCTAGGCCTCACATTCTGAATATTGATCCCTTCTCAAAGCATAACCTTTAGTCGCCAAGATCCCCTTCTAAGGACATGGTCCTGCACCAAGTATAAGAGGTATGATGAAATGTGACATAAGGAACCCTCCCTCTATCAAGTTTTTATTTTTCTTCCTCTGATAAAATGTCAGGAGATGGGGAATAAAAATGGGATGCTCTGTTAGCAGATGTATATCCAAATTTGCTACCTGTGAAGACTAGGTATTGTATCCTGACCTGAGTAAACCATGTCCAATGTGGCTCCTGACCAATTGTCTCAATTGGTAATTCCTAGAGAACTGATCGTGGCTTTTTGTTTGATGTTGACATATCTATCGGGATGTGGCTGTGAAACTCTGTCCCCACAGTTCCACTTGCACCACTCCTTAGCACCCGGCCAAGGTGACCTTGTGGATCAATGCTGTATCTTTCAGTTAAATCCAGCAAAATGTCTAAACATCAACATAGTCCTGTCTCTAAGTGGTTTTCTTCAAATTAGGGCGTGTGGATTTTTTTCAGGTAGTACATATTTTTGTTCGGAAGCTTTTGAAACTTACTAAGACTAATTAGTTCATTGTCCTGAAATATGGCTTGAGTCTTTGATTTTTTAATCCACTTAGTTTTCATAAACAAACATTGCAGAACGTGCGTTGCTCTTTAAGGCAGCCAGCCTAGATCCTGGAGCCAGCCCCACTCAGTACCAGGTCGGGGACTCGCTCTGTCACTAGAGACACAATCTCAAGAACTTCTTGGAAACCTTCTATAGCAGTGATCAAGCTGAATCTCCACATGGCGGCTAACTGAACCTTATAAAATCTGAAGACAAGGAAGAAACAAAACACTGATGCACCTTGTTCTTAGTGGTAAAATTCCGTCTCCTAACAGTAATGAATGTATACTAGATGCAAGGAGAGCAGATTTACTGATGACTGAAGAGCTTATAAAAGGAAATATTCCTTAGTAATCACTTAATATTCCTTCAGAATATATATTCCAAGGCCTTGTGTGTGTATGTGGATGTATGTATGTGTGTGTAGATAGATGGACAGATGGAGAGGTAGATGGATAGATAGATGGGTAGATGGATAGCTAGATGGATAGATAGATAGATAGATGGATAGATGGACTGATAGGGAGAGAGAGGTTAAGCTCATATATAAGCTGTGGATTGAGACATGGATTCAAATCCATTTTTGCCACTTATAGGCTGTATAACTTTAGGCAGGTTGTTAACCTTACCAAGACTTAGTTTCCTAGTTTACAGAATTGTTGTAAAGGTTAAATGCAATACTGTGTTTTAAAAAGTGCTTACTACAGTATTTGGCTCAAAGCAAGTGATCCATAAATGATAGCTATTATATTATTATTAAATAACCATGATACTGAGAATGTGGAAAACAGAAAAAAAATGTTCATCCTGGTTCTAATGAAATTGAGGTATCTAAACTACATGCTTCTATGTTGTTTCCGATCCATGTACTGATTCATTCTTTCTTTTTTTTTAAAGATTGGCACCTGAGCTAACAACTGTTACCAATCTTTTTATATATATATATATGTGTGTGTATTTATTTTTTCTTTCTTCTTCTCCCCAAAGTCCCCCAGTACGTAGTTGTATATTCTAGTTGTAAGTGCCTCTGCTTGTGCTATGTGGGACATCGCCTCAGCATGGCCTGATGAGCGGTGCCACATCTGCGCCTAGGATCCAAACTGGAGAAACCCGGGCTGCCAAAGTGGAGCGCACGAGCTTAACCACTGAGCCACAAGGCTGACCCCATGATTATTTCTTAATCTAAGAGCTTCTTCCCTTCTCCTGATGATTTATTCGATGTAAATTTTCAGCTTCCAAAATACTGTTATCTTCATTTCAAGTGTAATTACCTTAAAAATGTACTTTGATACTAACAATTCAGGTTTCCTGATTTTCTAAAACATCTGGGGGTTTTCTGGGATGAAAGATTTTAAGAAGGTATTACTTCTGGCTGTTCACAAAATCGTTTTGTTACACTTTCCAAGTAGATTGTTGTGATTTAAGCGGTTAATGTCAACTTGTTTTATTTTATAAACTGTAGTTATTGATGCCTATATTTATAAACATTATACCAGTGTAGTCTACAATGAAAAAGGAGAGATACTAAAGGGTTAAAAAAAGAAACATTAGGGGCTGGCCCCGTGGCCGAGTGGTTAAGTTCGCGCGCTCCGCGGCAGGCGGCCCAGTGTTTCGTTGGTTCGAATCCTGGGTGCGGACATGGCACTGCTCATCAAACCACGCTGAGGCAGCGTCCCACATGCCACAACTAGAAGAATCCACAACGAAGAATATACAACTATGTACCGGGGGGTGTTGGGGAGAAAAAGGAAATAATAAAATCTTTTTAAAAAAAAAAAAAGAAACATTAAAGCCATAAATATAATATATACATATATGTGTATCTACATAGATCCATATGTGTGTGTGTTACATTCATTTATTCCTAGGCCTCAAATGGTCCACAGTTTTACTATGTGAAAAAAGTGAACAAAAGATTAAATGACCAATTGGATTTTTTTTATTTTAAATTTTTTATAGAAAAATATCGTTTGGGCTGAAATTTTATTCTTGCCCTCCTGACTTTTTTCTTTCCTCCCTGATAGACAGACAGACCTTGATAGATGGATATTCCAAAGCAATATGTATGCCAGTTTCATTGATAAGTGGTGAAAAGTCCTTGCTAATTTGACCTTATAGGTTACTATAATGTTTTGATCAGAAACTATGTCCCTGGTACCATTAATTTGAACGGGTCTTAACCATTTCAACTCTTTGAAGCTAATCCTTATAGCTACAGAGCACGAGAGCGATCCACGCCCTCTCTGCACAGTTGAGCCCCATCAAGAAAAGTTCCAGGTTATAAAAGACCGCATTGTGTTTTGTTATTAGAAATCGTTAATGTCACTCATATTTGACTCCCTAACAGGCATCTAAGTTTTACTTAATTAAACGTATTTTGAAAGAAAATAAAAATTTAATTAGCTCAATAATGGATTAAATTGCATTCCTTCAATGAAGACTCTTTAGCTAGAACCTATAAACCAAGGCAGTGCTCATCAGATTCACGACGGGTCTGCAGATTTAAGGGGAACCCTTGCAGTGGGCAATTAGATCACTGACAGGGGCTTCTGGTATACCAGAAACTACGATAATATGTCTAGGAGTTGAGCCCCTAACAGAAACCAGATATTGTGGCCCTTGATACCTATGTCTGTTCATTTATATAAGGTTATTTGCCAAGTGCACATTGGAATTATTTGAATTATCTGAGAGTTTTCTATATTTCACTAGTTCCCTATGTTGGGGCAAGGGATTTAGAGTCAGACCTGGGTTTGTCTCCTAGCCTGTCTACTGACTAGAGAAGGCACATCACTGAACCTTTATGAGCCTACATTTCCTTACTGTGAAACTGGTGCAATTGTATCTAATTCATATAGTGATGGTGAACAGAAGGTTTGGAGAGTGTCTGCAAATGGCCTAGCCTATTTCTAAGTATCACTTCCTGTCCTTTCTGTCCCTTTTGCAAAAATCTGAAGTACTTTTCAACTCAAAGTCAAAAATGTTTGCTGATCATTTTGTTTAAAAATATTACAGTCTAGCGGGAGAGGCAATGTGCAAATACAGGAGAACATTGTAAGTTATGTGTCCATGGTGCCGTAATTCAATCCGTATGTTTCTGTCCTCAGGTTTCCAGAGAAGAAGGGTCTCCCCAGCTGACTTCAGCAGGGCCATCTCCCGCCCAGAGGAACAGCCAGCCAAGTGGTTCTGCCTTTATCAGCGTGCTTCGCGGGGGTGGAGCCGTCAGAAACATCTGGACGGACCACCAGATCAGGCAAGCCTTGTTTCCCAGCCGACGGTCCCCACAGGAGAACGAGGATGATGACGATGATTATCAGATGTTTGTGCCATCCTTTTCCTCTTCGGATTTGAACTCGAGCAGACTGTGTGAAGACAGCACTTCGAGTCGCCCTTGCAGTTGGCATATGGGACAGATTGAGTCCACAGAGACCTCCAGCTCTGGCCACAGGGTTGTTAGGCGGGCCAGCAGTGCTGGTGAGAGCAACACGTGCTCTCCTGAAATAAGAATTAGGGACAGTGATGGCTCTCACTACAGCCCCCGAAGGGAACTGCAGAATGACCCTAAAACAGAAGGGCAGGATGGAATGACTCCCTTTGGGTCATCTATAGAGTTGACTATTGATGATATAGACCATGTCTATGATAACATAAGTTACGAGGACTTAAAAGTAATGGTTGCTAAACGGGAAGAGGCTGAATCCACTCCCCTCAAATCAGCCAGGGACTCTGTTCGCCCCAAGAGCACCCCGGAGCTAGCTTTCTCAAAGAGGCAAGCCGGCCATGAGAAGAGCTCTCTGCACACCAAGAGAGATGGAGCTCTCACGGGTCCAGAGGCCTTGAACCAAAGCACACATGAGCTCCAGGTGGTTGAGGAGAACATTTATGATACTATCAGGGTCCCAGATCCCCCCTCCCTGGATTTCAAATGTAGCAGCCTAAAGCGGGCCAAAAAGAGCACCTTCTTGGGTCTGGAGGCCGACTTTGCATGCTGTGACAGTCTGAGGCCCTTTGTTTCCCAGGACAGCCTCCAGTTCAGCGAGGACGAGACACCTTACCACCAGGTACCCTCTGATCGTGATTATTTGAGTTTGCTGTATAGCTCTTCCAGCTGCAACTTGTCTGTGACCGATAAGTCTATATCTGATAAACTGTCTGAAGAAGTGGACGAAATCTGGAATGACTTGGAGAATTACATCAAGAAAAATGAGGACAAAGCCAGAGACCGGCTCCTCGCAGCATTTCCTGTTAGCAAAGATGACGTGCAGGACAGGCTGCATGCCGAGAGCACCCCTGAGCTGAGCAGAGACGCGGGGCGGTCCGTGTCCATGCTCTCCCTTCCCGAGAGCCACACTTTCCTGTCACAGCGGAAAGACAGGCCTGGCAGAGCCAGCCGGGCCCACTGCCCATTCGAAGATGACCTGATTTCTAAAGAAGGCTCCTTTATGAGTCTAAACCGGCTCTCCCTGGCCAGTGAGATGCCTTCCATGGAAAATACCTATGACTTGGCCACCAGCAGTCTCTCCCAAACAGACCTGGAAACCCCTGAGCCTGGGATGGATGCCACAGATAAGACAAAAAGCAGGGTTTTTATGATGGCCAGGCAGTACAGCCAGAAGATCAAGAAAGCAAATCAGCTTTTAAGAGTGAAAAGCCCAGACTTGGAGCGGCCTCCGGCCAGCCAGCAGCATAAATCTGTGCCCAAAGATCTGGCAGCCATCTTAGAAGACAAGAAGCAAGGAGGGCCTGCCATCGGTACGTTCCTTCACACTGCCTTTCTTCCTTCTTGAAAGTAAGACGTGAGAGCAGCTCTTGGGTTCTCAATGTCCTTAAACTGTGAGAACATTGTCACTCGACGTTCATGCTCTCACAGTGGGACCACAGACTGACTGACAGACAGACAAGGCTGTTACTCACCTTTTCCCACTTCACCGCATCCTACAAGGTGGGGTGATGTGGTTCAGAGGGTTTCATTGTGTGTATAACCTGGTGACTACAGATCTGATGTTTTAATAGAATCTGAAGTATGAAAATAGCAGTTGGTTTGACTGTGGCATCCACAGCTGCTCCCTGGGTATCAGTAGTGTGTTCTCAGGCGTGGTAGCTTGTGGAAGCTGTTAGGGTTTGGAAGCATTAGGAATAGGATTGCTCTTGGCTCCAGAATCCCAGCAAAAAGCCCTACACATCCTAACAAAGACAGACAGGAGCCCTGTTTGCATTTTTCTTTTTAGCTGTTCACAAAATGACTCAGTTGTTTTCTCACGTATTTCGGTTACTGGTTGATTTTTTAAAATAGCTGCTGTTCTGCGCTTAAGGCCGTCGCATTTGGTATTCTCATGTATGCTTCTGAGAAGTGTAATTCTTTCCATCAAGTCTCCTTTATGGGGCAGAAGTAAACCAGGATCTCAGGTATGATGTTGGTACGCTTAGGACTAAAGGAGGGACATGTTCATGGTTTGAGGTTTTTCTCCGTTATAAAGAAGCACATATGCTCTGGCTAAAGTAGAGAAGGTTCTGAAGGATGGAACTTAACACCGGTCTCCGTGGAAGAGCATAGATGTGAATACAGCACACGGTTGTCGTGGAAAGGAACAACCTGAGGGAGAGGTGCAGCTCTTACCTCAGGAGCTGTTCCCCTCCAGACGTAGAGAGATTTCCGCAGTTAGACCCAGGAGTCTGCATTTTAAAACAGTGTGGGTTTGTCAGTCATATTTTAAGACTCCTTGCCCTAGATTTCCTGACAAAGGGCCAGCTCAGCATCAAATGAGAGGGGACAGCACTCCAATTAATGGAAAACCCAGGAGGCTCCGCATCAGGGCACATTCAGATCGTCCGCTTGATGGCCACATAGCTCAACTGGCCAGTTGATGCCATTAACCTCTTTTCTTTGGGGTTGATTTGTTTATCTCCATGGAAACCAGAGAATAAGAAGGAAATCTCCAAGTCCTAAACGAATCCACAAGTGAGAAGAATCTGTAGGGGTTTTTTTTTAAGTTTGATAGTATTTAAGAGTTGTCTAAAGCTGTGTATGCTTTTCCTAGAGCTAATCATAGAGTAAAATTTCTTAACAGACAGGGAAGTTAAGCCCTGGAATTGCCACCTGAAGGATTTTACAGATTCTTTGAGTTCTTCTTCTTCTTTTTAAGTAAAATAAAGGTTAAAAATGATTTTTCTATGAATGTGAGAGAGACGAAGTCGGATATATTTTTCTCCTTGCAATAATATGCTTGAATTAATTCATGCTCCTTTTCCAACACCAGTGTTGCTAAGCTGGTTTGTTATATGTAGAAAAAGTGACTGAGTTCCGACTGCAGTAGTCTTTTTGGAGCATAGATGGCATTAGAAACAGTGGCAATGCAACCGCTGTCAGAATCTAGGTTAGGGCTCCTCAGAATGGGAGAAAATATAATGCTAAGGTTTCCGATGATGATGGATTATGTCAGCAAACTGTCGTTTGAGAAATGGTAATGGGCTGAGCCAGGTTGTTTGGGATATGGACCATCCATTAAAATGCCAAACTCTGACCTTGATAGAAGCATCGATACTAAATCATTAGGGCTTACAACTCCCTTGAGTAGTCTTCTGTTTTACCCACCTTTTAAGTATTAATAGAGTTCCATTTGGGGGTTTTCTTTTGCTTCTTTTCGCTTTTAGTTTGTTCTCCTTTTTGGTTTGCCTGCTGGTGCCTTCCCATAGGCTCTTTTCTCGGCTTTGTGTCTGGGTCCATTCTTGACATGGTGGGCTACTATCGACGTTCTCCCCCAACAAAGAGGAGCAGATCTCTCCAAAGTCATCTTCTGAGAGTGGAGTCTCCCCCTGCTGTCTGGCAGGAGCACGTCCCTAGGGCCTGCCATCTCTTGGACCTGAGGAACCTTCCATCTGGGTGGATGGAGACCACTTCCTGTGCCCACTAGGCTTTCAATCAGTTGACGTGATGACTCCTTTTCTCTCTCTTGTTTATCTGGGCACAGGACGTCATAATCGAACGGACCGATTCTCCAGACTTCTTCGTATGGGCCTTGCCACTTTGCCAGGAGCTTGCTCTCGGTGTTGTACGGAAGGAGGAGCAGCCTATTCACCTGCTGAAACTCTCGAGCACCTTTCTTGACCTCTCTAGCCGGGGTCTACAGGCCCCGGGTCAGATTTCCGCCTATAAATCACCCAACCAGGTCTAGTCGCTCCCACCTTTCAGAGCCTCTTGTAGCATGCTGGCCATCTCGTTCAGTCAGGCCTCCCTCCTGATGGTCTTTGAGGCCAGGGAGGCCTTTGGGTTCCATTTTTTTGTGATGTTTTACATGGTAGAAAAGTCCACACAGGCTTGAGGAATTTTCCTCCCATGTCAAGTAGAGAAGGCAAAATAACATTTTATCCTTTGGTCTGCATGTCAAGCAACATCAGAAACATTGATTTTAATCCTCTGTCCATTGAAATAATATTTCCTGCCTCACTCAGCAAGGATCACTTCAAATTTTTATCTGGAATCATAAGAACTCCACTTTTTAGACCTATGAAAGAGAAATAAACCAGAGACAGCCCTGGGGTTGTCACATAATGATAATGTACATATTCTATAAAGATTATTAATACCAAACTAAGGATTAGAGAGAACCTTGATCTAGCTGGCTAATGCTAAGCTTTTTAGGCTAGAGGTGTCCTCTTTGGCTGGCTGTTTCCTATGTATGTGGCTAAGCAAATCTGTTTAATGACAGCCATTGCTCTGGAAGCCCATGTCTTGTTCACACTGGCATCAAGCAAATTAGAGAGACCCCTGAGAGGTCAAGCTGAGACCAAAAAACAAAAACCTTAGATAGGCACAGTAAATTGTCTACTTGTGAGATGCTTTTTATTCCAAACTTATAAATGGTCAACTTTTTATTATCCAAAGACAAATTGTGCCGTTAGGAGTTATCCGTAGGAAGCATTTTAATCAAAGCCTGTCTTCTGGCTTCCCCTTTTCCTGCCATGCCCCTGATTTCTAGGCTGCCTTTGCAGCCAGTGGTATGGTCTTAGGGAAGTCACGTCTATTTTTAACACTATGCTTAAAATAAAAGGAAGCAGTCCAAAAATTATCTGAGTAATGAAGTTAGTTCTTAAGACCAATTTCTATCTGAAACTATGCTTGGTGCTTTGTGGGGATTCTTCCCCAAGATTAAAAGCTCGTGGACTAGCTGGAGTAATAAATTAGCCCATATAAAACAACTAGCAACCCAGGATTGCCTGTGCAGCCAATAGCTAAGAATAATGGTGCACACCAAGTGCATAAGACATCAGAGAAATCAGTTAGAATCGGATTCATGGAAGGGATAGGGCTTCTGGAAGGTCTTGAAAGGTAAATAGGGTCTGATTAAGCAAAAGAAGAAGGAGAGAGTGTGATAAGGAAGAAAAAGGCAAGATAAATAATATGGGTATTTTGGATAATACATGGTTTCAGATTATCTGGGCCACCATGTTCTAAAGTCAAGAGCTAATTGTTCTCACAAGTCTTTATGGTTATATTCTGATACTGGAATAGTTTACCCCAATTTTTTAATTAGCTCTCACTGCTTCCCCCAAAATTGTCATCTTCTTGGAACCTTGTGAAAGTTCAGAGCCTTCCTGATTCAGCCGTGGGGTCAGGCTCAGGGCCATAGTGTAGATGAGAGGGGCTTGAGCAGAAAGGTCTGACTTTCAGGGGGGACTGCTAACCGAAGGTCCAGCTGCCTTGGGTTGGATTTCATAGTTAATGAAATACTATGGATTTCAGGGCGGCGGACATGGGCACCTTGGTGTCCTTGTACACTTCCAGTCTCTTAAGTGCTTGCGAAATCTTAATTGGTACTGAAAGTCTTTACTATGCCCTTTAAGAAGTAATAGCTCGAGTTTCTGTTATTAGACATTCCAAACTAATAATCTCTGTCCTTCAAGGGAATTTGGACTTGAGAACAAATCTGAAGGGTCCGCATATAGGATCTATAATGAGAGACTGAACAGACTATTCACCTCGATTCCTGGGACGAGGGTCAAGTGTTTTGAGGGAGTTGCATTTAAAGGGCACACAGAATTATAGCAGGTGGTTTTCTGTCCTCACAGACGATAGACTGGAAAGAAATGGCAGAAACTCAAATATTTAGTTTAAATTCAAGGAATAATATACAGACAAGAGGTTACTTAAAAATATAGGTAGCTTAAAGAAGAAATGTGATGTCACTTACTTGCTGGTCATCCTATATAGGATGGATTCCCTTTATAGAGATGTGTAGATGTGGCCTGAGCAATTTATAGGGGCACATGGAATTCCTGGATTCTAGGGTGGTCGTGTGGGTTACCTGGATTGGGGAGGGTGGAAGAGAAGATGGCTCTGGAAATTGACATCTCTGGGCTCTCTCTCTTAAATCATTCCTGGCCCGGGAGAATGCTCTATCCACATCATGGTTCTGTTAATATCTGTAGAAATGCCTGCATTCAGAAGTGGAGCTGAGAGGAGAATGGCCTCAGAGCTTCATTTGAAGTGGCAATAGCTTTCATGGAAGTACTGGTCAAATCCTTTTCTGAAACCAATATTACAGAGCATTAGATGATCCATTATATGCCCAGATGGCTCATGCCTAATGACTTGGAAGCATAGACTTCCGCGCCTGGCTTCTTGGGGATGGGAAAGGAGGCGTGGGTCAGTCAATACATGTGGTTTTGAAGTAGTGGAAGGGAGGACCTCCCGTAGACATTGGGTCCCCAGACAGTGGCAGTGGAGGGCTACCTGGAAACAAGAAGTACAGGAACAGCCACTGGGAGCAGGCTCTTCCGGGAGTAGTGGTCTGAGAGCAGTCAAGACTGGTGAGGAGCCAGGGGTAGCCATTGCTTGCTGGATTGTGGCCATGCTGCTTTTAGTAGCTGACTACTCGAGCTATTTCTCATTGACTAGGTTTAAGAGCTGACTTTCTTGTTTTTATGATGCCTCTTTTTAGCACTGAACTATTTCATGCCCATAAAGAACGCTAGAAATTTTCATTACAAATAGCAAACATTTGCAGACCTGCTGTTGGAATGAAATAATCCAGAATTAGATCAAATTAACTGGACTTTTAGGTGGCATTTTTGTTTTTTATTAAACAGTGGGTTATTTTATTACTTTGTGTTGCTTACTTTTCAATGATTACTCATGCTCAAACTTTTAAAAGGCCTGTCTACTGTTTCAGTTTTTAAAATAGGTTTGTTAGAATGTTATATTCTTATTTTTTAAATCTTCATGTGTAGAAATAATGCTGTGTATGTTTATTGTTTCAATATTTGCCTTCCAGGTGCCAGGATTGCTGAGTATTCCCAACTGTATGACCAGATCGTGTTCAGAGAGCCTTCCTGTGAGACTCGGAGGGAGGACTGGACCAGCCCTCAAGACTCCTCCACCCTCACGTCTACATCGCCTTCCCAGGCCCAACATGGGAGCCAGGATTGGCTTCTGCATTCGACCTATAGTAATGGAGAGTTAGCAGATTTCTGTCTCCGACCAGAGCAAGACTTGAAGTCAAAATATTCCACTTTTGAGATCAGTCCAAAAAGTACTCCAAGACAGTTGTCCACCGCTTGCTCCGTGCCTTCTCTTCAAACCTCTGACCCTCTGCTGGGCTCCATACAGAGACACAGCGTGGTGGTCAGTCAACCCAACAAAGAGAACTCCCTTCAGGGCTATCCTTACAACTCTTTGGGTCGGAAAGGAATCAGTGCTAAATCTCAGCCTTATAACAGGTCCCAGTCCTCTTCCTCCATCTTAATAAACAAGTCAGTGGACTCCATCAACTACCCTAGTGAAATGGAAAAGAAACAGCTGCTGTCTTTACACAAAAGTTCCAGGTGTGACAGTCACCAGGATTTGCTGCCAGGTATCGCTGACTCATGTCAACAGGGCCCTGAAAGACGCTCAGATCTCACCCTCCAAGACTCACAGAAAGTTCTGGTGGTAAATAGACATTCACCTTTAAATGCCCAAATAGCTACACAGAACTATTTCTCCAATTTCAAAGAGACTGAAGGAGATGAAGATGACTATGTGGAGATAAAGTCAGAGGAAGATGAGTCAGAGTTGGAGCCATGTGACAACCGTAGGAGGAAATCTGACCCAAAGATGGTAGATGCCGACTTTCCTGATGTCTGCAGCAACAACACCGCTTACTCTTTGAATAGTCCATGTACTCCAAAGAAACCAATAAGCGGCAAACTTGGGATTTCACCATATCTGACGTCATACAACGATTCTGACAAACTGAATGACTATCTCTGGAGGGGCCCATCTCCCAATCAGCAAAATATTGTCCAGTCTCTGAGGGAAAAATTTCAGTGTCTTAGTTCAAGCAGCTTTGCCTGAGATTCTTAATAGCAGCTGCCTGAATTAATTTCTTATCATGCTCATACATTACAGACACTGAGAGGTGTTTTATATGTACCAGATTAAAACAATTTTGTAATAACCTGAGGTGTAAAATATACTTTCTTTTCACAGCACGACTTTTTGAAATGGCTGCCCATCCAGCCAGGATTGTACTGTAACAGATGTCAGTAGCTCACAGTGTGTTTTCTGATACTGATTGTCTTCATGTTTCATGTAAGTCAATCTCACTCGAAAATTTTTAGGCTTTTTTTTTTTTTTTTTGCTTGAGGAAGATTAGCCCTGAGCTAACATCTGTGCCAATCTTCCTCCATTTTATATGTGGGTCACCACCACGGCATGGCTGACAAGTGGTGTGGGTCCACGCCTGGGATCCAAACCCCAGAACATGGGCCATCAAAGCAGAGCATTCCAAGCTTAACCACTGTGCCACGGGGCCGGCCCCCGGCTTTTTTTTTTTTTTTTCTTTTTAACATGCAGCCGTGATATTTTTTTCCCATGTCCTGATAGTGCCCAGACTTTAACAAATGGGATAATCCTCTCATGATATCCAGAAGCCATGAGTAGTTTTATCCTAGGACTCAAAGGCAGCAAGGAGGGTTTTTCATGTATTTTAAAAAAGAAAAGAAACTAAAGTTGTTTAAAGGATCATGCTTATATATGACATTTTTGTTACATTTGTGGCAAGATGCTGGAATAATTTAAGCTAGAGATCCATTTTAGGGTTTCTATGCTCTTATTCCTACATCAGTTCATTATGATGCAGAAATTGTGTAACTGTTGGAAATTAGAATGTAGCAAGACCAGTTTTTTGAAAGCAAAAGTCCTTAACTGTATTCCTGGACAAGGCCTGGAGAATGTGCTGCTTATCAGGTTTATTTTATGATTTCTAGGGTAATGAATGCTTCCCCTAATGGCTTAAAGCCAAGTGCAAAAAAGAGCAAATTGACTTATTAGAAAAGATAGGTTGACATCTGGGAACAACTTATCTCATCATATTACAATTGAAAGATGTGGGTAAATAGAGCCCTTCATACTATTTTTTGTGCCTGCCTAATCAGCACAAAGTAAACCATAAGCTGAAATAAAATGAAGCACTTTAAAGTTACCCCATCCAGAGCAGTTCTTCATATGGATTTTCATGAGTTTCGTACTCAGCCAAATGACCTCATTCCAACCTGGAGGATTTCGTTGACTGCAGTGAAATTTATTTTCTAATCCCGACATAACAGTTTTCATTGTTTTGAGGCATATAAAAGAACAGAATCTTTCGTTGCCAAGTTCTGACTAACAGCATCTTTGATGTTGTCATTATGGTCTTTAAATAGCGGTTCATTGTGATACTATGTACTAATCTAACTCTTTATGGAAGGAAACAGAAAAACAAAATAAGACCTTGTGAGTCAAAAGCAAAATCAAGCTAAGAGAAAAATGAAGGCAGATTTATTGCTATTTTATAAAGATATTTTATTGAAGACTTCGGTCAATGCAACAAGAATGTTTTCTCAAACAGTGGCCACGGTATTCTCATTTTTAGGAGTTTTACATTCTGTGGCTCCTCTCTCAGCCTCTCAATTTTCATTTTAAAAGATACCATAATATGTGTAGGGAAAGGGGATGTGGGCTTTTCTTTTAAAGGAGAGCAATGATGTTGATTTGAATCAGGGACATCTTAAACCATCATTCTTGCCCTCTTTTGAAGTCTTAATGCCTCTTTTTCTTAACTAGAAAACGTAAAATGTGACCATTCTATTTTACACACAGGTACCTAAGGCCTTCGTTTTTTTAAATCACAAAAAATTACCCCCATTTCTTGCTTTTCCATACTCTTCTTTCTTCTTGTAGCTTATAAAACAAAGTCCATATTGACTATCACGGTTCTGCAAACATTCCTTCTTTCATTGCCTTTCTTTAAACGTGAGTTTTCATGATTAAGCAGTATCAGAAAAGAGAAGCGTTGTAAGAAAGTGTATTCTTAGACTTGAGAGGTGTCTATAAGTGCTTTTATAAAACTAAGTGCACTGACTCTTGTCCCAGGAATGCAGTTTTCCATTTTTGCTTTGTAGTTTGTATGACCCAATTCTGTATTATCCATATTACTGTGGTGTCTTATTCTCAGAAATTATTAATTTTTCCCACCACTCTCTTGTTGCATGACCTTGATGTCGCCTATAGGAATACACGCCACCGCATGAAGGTGGATACTTAACTGTATAAAATGTCTCTGTGGTTGTCTTTAGGTTCTAGGACAAATCTGTAGTTTCATAGAACACTTCCGTCGGCCGGAATGCAGATTTTGAGAGCTGTGTGTATGTATATAATCATGTTCGTATTTTTCCTCAAAGTTATCAGTTAAGTGCTTTTGTTTAAAATAGTTTCTTTTGGAGGTTGGGTAGGGATGTATATAATTGGGGAAAAAAGGTATATGTACTTAAAAGTATGTCAAGTTCTTATTAGGTCTCTGTACGGAAAGTTCAATTTTTTTTATAAGTTCACTTTTCACGTATTCTATTCTTTGTGCAAAAAAAAAAATGCGTCTAGGAAAACATAGTTTAAATACTGTATATAAGATAATGAAAGTTAGTAATGCTCATTATTTAATAAAGTTTGTAAAGTACGAAGTAAATTACAGTGCGAATTAATGTGTTTGTTCTAGAAAGGTCAAGATTTTTCCAAGTGACATTTAGGTATAATACTTTGTCTTGCCGTATGGGCCATGCAGAAACTGCTTCAGGGTGCTGGTGACATCCCAGGTTTCAGTGGCCCATGACAGACCATTTTCTGTATCTTTGGGTCTCTTTTGATATATTGAATTTAGTCTGGGCTGATTTTTTTTTCTTGATAGGTGGCCAAATTACATGAATCACTAGATTATCTTTTTCATTTTTTTACTTTGTAGGAACAGAAGACATCCTTTTAACTATTTCATTATTGAATCAAAAATTAATATAACACGCTTGGGGCACAAATTAAGGTTTTTTCATGCAACATCATGTTCTGAGTTTTCTTTGATAGACAATTTTACAGGGAACACAGCATGCTAATATAAATTGGTAATTATCGACACTTTCTAAAACAATTTTATTTCCAAATATGAGCATAATATCCTGCCCCATTATAAGGAAAATATATGTTGCCTAACTTTCCTGATACAGACGAAAACGGCCTTTAAAATTTTCTTTAGAGTGTTTTAGAGTGGAGAGTTTCGAAAGCTCACACTGAGGATCCCTCAGACTGTTCCCCCTGGAGGGTGAAAACTGATGGAGTTTTGTGTGAGTCATCAGAGTTCAGTTTAGAGAAGCAAATGAAGACAGAAAACTCTGCCCTGCATGAATTCTATACATAATTAAATCCTTAGGGGGAAAAAAAAATCTTAGAAATCAGGTTTGTAATGAGCTATAAATACAGCTGTTAAACATGACTATTCAATAACGTTTGTCTATTAAGTAGTCTTTTGATATAAAAAATTAATTTCTATTTTGAGGAGCAAATGTTAACAATCCTTCAAGAGTTCTCACATCCTTTATGCTACATAACTTCCTCTATCTGGACAGTGGAAACTACGCCCAAGTCTACCAGCCAGAAAGGGATTATAATAAAAGAAACTGCTTCATGGGCAGGTCTGGTGGCACTGTGGTTAAGTTCACGTGCTTCACTTCAGCGGCCTTGGGGTATTCCGGTTTGGGTCCCAGGCATGGACCTACACGCTGCTTGTGAAGCCATGCTGTGGGGGCATCCCACATACAAAATAGATGAAGATTGGCACAGATGTTAGGTCAGGGGCAATCTTCCTCACCAAAAAAAACAAAAACAAAACTTTGACTTCTTTGCTAGTTTACATATGTCTATATGTCTTTATTTATTATTTTGCTGAGGAAGCTTCTCCCTGAGCTAACATCCAGGCCAGTCTTCCACTATTTTTTAGTATGTGGGCCACCAGCACAGCATGGCCACTAACATGGTGGGGTAGGTCCATGCTCAAGAACCAGGCCTGGGCTGCCAAAGCAACGTACACCGAACTTAACCACTAGGCGACAGGGGCTGGCCCTATATGTCTTTATTTTAACCTAAACTTTGTCCTATGGATAACACCTGGAGCTTTCTTATGCATGCCTGTAAAATGTTTTTTGTTTTAAAAAATCTATGAAGACATGAGCATTCTCATATTTAGCTTCTCACATTTTTCTTTCCTTACAAGTAGTTTAGAGCATGGAACACCAAGATAATGTGGAATTATGCTGCATTACAAAGGTTAACAAATGCAAAATATTGCACATCCTATGTTACTGTAAATTAATAAAATTTGGGATGTTTGGTTTATGGTATATTTGAAAACTCTTTTATAGGAGGTGAAAAGTTTCTTTTGGGAAGAAGATTCTAACATATAGCACATGTCGCATTCAACCCCTTGAGGTAGAAATGTTTTTACCAGCTTTGCACAGTGCCTGGCCATTTGTAGGTGTTCCATGAATATTTGATAACTGACCAGATAGAGTCAAAAACTGGTTTGAGCCTAAAGCATGAGAAAAGCACATTGAGACACAAAGGATAGAAGTTAAGAA